>NC_066885.1:8995586-9193086 GCF_022985175.1 Labeo rohita
AGTCATAGGGGGTTGGAAATAATTCATTTCGAGGTTATTTCTTTAACTTACAATCTGCTCTCAAAAGGTCCAATTTCTCCAGTTACTCAGCTGTTTCACAGTGCTTTTGGACACTTTTCCCTCTACACCACCTCCCTCACCGGCCACACAAAGCTCCTACTGTATAAACATGCTTACCCAACAGCTGAGCAAGCTTTTCCACTGAATATTTTCTCTCAGACACAAATGTCTGTCATTCAGCACAAGCCAGACGTGACGCTTTGAAACAGGGCTCAAGATTTCTTTCTCACATAAGCATGGAGTCGATGTTCACAGGTAAATTACAGTCATGCAAGGCCAATGTGATGTCACTGTCTTTAAAAGATCCTGTTACTCCAGCCCCAAGAGAGCCGCAGAATGATTCACTAGGGAAATCCACTCAGGTTTTTCCAAAAGATTAAGTGTTTCCGACATAAAACCTCCCACAAAATTGGTGTGGCAGCCACAACTCTTAATAAAAATGGGTATTACCACAACCAGTTAACACAAGTGTTTGCCAATTACAGACAATTAGCGACCACTCGGCACGCAAGTGAAGCAGTCAGTAAAAGTGCAAGTTTGACAGGAAATAACTGTATGGAATTTGCATACCTAAGCGTGTGTGCCAATTCAGAATTTTATCTACAGATTCCTTTGCATTACAAAAATATACATCTTTAGTCTTAAAAATACTGTGTTGGAAAGAGAAACACTGGTAATGTGTCCCCAGAGATGTACTGCGAATGTTGTTCGTACTTTTAGAACAAGGTCATGTTATGTGTGGCTGTTTTTACTGCATTCCCGCAGCGGTCTTACCATTTGGCAGGCAGTGACGGCCATTGCCATAGAATCCTGAGTTGCAGTGACAGCAGAAGCCGGTGGGATAGTCTGTGCAGTGTCCGTTCTGACTGCACTGCTGCTGGAAGCGCTCACATGTCTCTTTATTATCGGTTGAGTAATGGATCACTGCAGGAGAGAGCGGAAAAGAGAGACAAATTGCTCTTAAGTAGGCTAGTAAATTCAAACTTAGTCATTAATCATAGGTTAAACTCCTACACAATCTCGAGTTCTCTCTGTATTGTTTAGACAGATAATTATACTGAATAATAAGTCCAAGTAACAATATTGAATCAAATAATATATGAATCAAAGTAATAGTGCATAAAAAAATGTAATGATACTTGCATGCCCATATATAGGAATTTTAAGTTCATTTTTCTTTGTTTTTAACTGATATTCTTTTCTTTTTCTTTTTTTTTTTGGAGAGAAGTGGAAAAATACATGCTAAGCTAAAATATACAATTGACCCTTTTGCATTTTTTAAAAGTTTCATTAATTTTGTTTTGTCATTTTTTTTGTTGTTTTTGTTTTTCCTATTTGTTTTATTCTTTTTTTTAGTTTACATTTTTACCGTTTTTATTTTTTACAGTACAGTTTTTAACTTTTATTAATTTAGTTGTCATTTTAGTTTTTTTCCATGTTTTGATTCCATTTTGTTTAGTTGAAGTTTTTCATGTATTATCATTTTTTACAGTTTTTTTTTTTTTTTTTTTTTTTTTTACAGTTTTTAGATTTTATTAAGTTTATGTTGGGTCTTTTTTGTTTTTGTTTTTTCTATTTATTTTCTTTCCCTTTTTTCATTTTCCATTTTTTGATTCTATTTTTTTAGTTAAGTTTTTCATCTATTAATAATATTTTGAATTACCATTTTTATTTTATTTTTTATTTTTTCCTTTTTACAGTACAATTTTTATTAATTATTACAAGTTTTATTAATTTTATGTTTTGCCTTTTTTCATGTCATTTTCCATTTTCTGATTCTGTTTTTTTTTTTTTTGAGTATTATTGATATTTTAAATGATCATTCATTTTTTTTACAGATTTGTTTTTTAATTTTCACAGTTTTTATTTTTTAAAGTACAATTTTTACATTATTATTAATTATTTGTTTGGTCTTTATTTGTTTTTTTTTTCTATTTAGTGTTTTTTTATTCTATTTTTTGTTTTAAGTTTTCATGTAATATTTATTTATTTCAGTCGTATTCCAATTACAAATGACTTAAAACTTTAATTAACAATAACAATGCTATGTAAACACACTAAACATACATTAACATATATTATAAACAAGCATAGTTTGTCTGCAATGACGTATGGCAACAGTTGCTAAAGTACGATTGGTAAGTAACATATTTAAGGCGGGGCTTAGCAAAGGTTCAATCAAATATATGTCAGTATTGGCTATGGATCACAATCATTCAACTCTCACCTCCAGAGTCAAAGTTCACTTTCTCCTCAACACTGAACACTTGACCACCAGAAGGGTGAGGTGGGACATCCTTCACAGGGTTCGGGTACACCTGCAGAATTGCGTGCTTTGGTAATGGCCGCTGGGGCTGGGTCACGTCCTCTGGGGGGAGATTATGGAGATCTGGCTCAGGAAACACTGGAGGCTGAGGCGGAGACAGACCAAGGGACACCTCCTGGTTGAGACGCTTCAGTATGGAGGAGTCCTGCTCTGGCTCAAGAAACTCTGTTGTGGTGGGTTCTTGGAATTCTGGATCAATAGGATCGTACTCCTCCTCATCTGTGACTGTGTAGTCTTCATCAGGAAACACAGCATCCAGGACTGGGGGAGATTTGGATAAAACAGGCTCGTGCTGTGCAGGAACGACATTCTGGAAGGAATAACTGTTTCCAATGTAGAAGAGCCAAACTCCAGCCTCTCCTATGTTACCTTTTCTGAAGAGTTATAATAATAAATTATATACAATCAAATTTTAATATAAAAACTTTTTAATGAATTTTCTATTATTTTAACAAAGACCCATTTTAAAATGATAATTCCTCTGACGCTTACTGGTAAAGGTTCTTGATGGACTGCTCATTGCTGGTTACGCTGTAGTACGGCCCCTCTGTCCTAGAAAAGAAGAGGTAGGACAGCTCTCCTCTGGTGAAGCCCACACGAGCTGGAAGCTCGATTTCGACATTGTAAGATTCTTTGGGCCGTGTCCCAAAAAACTGCAGGCCATCCTCAGGGTATAGGAAGAGGGCATAAGTGTCCTTCTCATTGTACGCAAGCACCACTTGGAATGTGTTTACCTAGAAGAAAGAGGAGCATTACTCCAGAATCTGTGCAGCACTTTAGAAGGTACTAAAACTTTCAAAACATATCACCTGTAAATATTCCATTATATACTGTAAATCTGTCTAAAATAGCTTACTTAAGAACTTTTGGACAAAGTGCTCTGTAAGAGATTTGTTTTCTGTCTACATCAATCAGTACAAGAAACCTCGACCATCTAGAACATCAGCAAAATCCAAATATGGTGTTTCTAACAACTTCATTGATTTTACAAGCCTAGTAGCCCACCAAATGTGAGATGTTCCCCACATCAATGCTTTTGTTGTTTTTCACACATAGTTTTACCTCATTTAACAGACCACTAAAAACTGAGAGTCTAGTGTCACCTTGCTCTTGTCAGCAATGGGATCATGAAGATCAGAGGATATTATTCATGCTATTTTACTGTTATTTATATACTATTATAGTATAACAAATTCTAACTAAAGTTCATTGCCCAACTATATTTGATTGCAAAATATACAATATATCAATAAGGACGCTTGGTGCAGTTGCTGCAAAAATGGGGAAAGTAACATTGCATTTTGATAAAAAAAAAATTACAAAACCAAAACTTCAGAGTAATGATGAAATGTTCCCAATAAGACAATAAATTTCTATTACGACAACATATTTGGGTCTATTTTGATTTCATGACTTAAAGGGATTGTCCACCCAAAAATTCATTCACTCATTCTTACGTCATCCCAAATTTGTATGACTTTATTTTTTTCTTTGACTTTCTTCAAAACAAGATATTTTGAAGAATGTTGGTTACCAAATAGTTTCTGTTCAATTTGACTTTCGATTGACCATTGTATGGACAAAAAAGCAGAATGAAAGTCAATGGGAACCAAGGTTGGAAATTAACGCCAATCAGAGGCGCCTAGATAAATGCACCATTCAGAGGCGCTTAGATTTGTCAGCGTTGAAAATGCTCCAATCAGAGGTGCTTAGATTAGTCAGCGCTGAAAGCATGCCAATCAGAGGCACTTAGAATAGTTGCCATTGAAAACGTGCAAATCAGAGGCGCTTAGAATAGTTGCCGTTGAAAACGCACCAGAGGCACTTAGAATAGTTGCCTTTGAAAACGTGCAAATCAGAGGCGCTTAGAATAGTTGGTGTTGAAAACGCACCAATCAGAGGCGCTTAGTCTGTGTTAAAAACGCGCCAATCAGAGGTGCCTTAGATTAGTCAGCGCTGTGTTGATTGCACATGCTCGCAAATTCCCTCATCATAACAGCACAATGTAGATATGTAAATAGTTAAAAGATTAATATCGTACATTTAGTGATTATAACGGGATGTGTGCATGACATGCGCTTGACTAGACTAACGTCATGGACTGACATGTTTGTCTGTCAAGCCAAAATTTGACGTGCCAAAAATGCAGACACAAAACAAAAACATTTTTATATTGTTTTCTATATCAATATTAATAATCATTATTACAATATAAAGAGCCATCATCTACAATACTGATTTTTGTCATAATAATGCAGCCCTATGAGCTTACAGTTTAAAATATTGATTAAAGTAACTGGATAAATTAAAGTATTTGACAATAAAGACAGCATAGTATGTTATTAATATAGTAGGTTATTATTATAAAAATTGCCCTCACAAATGTAAAAAATGCCAGGGGGGAAATATTGCCCCTTAATGGAAAAGTTCATTTCTGTCCCTGATGGGAACCGAAACTGTTACCCACAACTTCAAAATATCTTTAAGCTCCACAGAAGAAAAAATGCTTACAGGTTTGGAACAACATGCGGGTGCATAAATGATGATAGAATTTTCATTTTTGGGTGGACTGTTCCTTTAAGCCAACATTTCTAGCTTGACATCCTAATGACGTTCCAACACAGATATCAAGATGCCCTTCCCCCTTTCCAGTCTCTCACGTACACACAGAGGATGTGTGTGAAATTCCTCTCCTCTGTTTAGTAATCCAAGCTGTCCCCGAGTGGAGCCATCACCTCCACAAAACAACCCCCCAATTCCAGAGAGACAATACTGCATCTGGCTTTCAGAGAGCCTCGGGCTGCCTCATTCCCCAGCATGCATCTCTCCTGGATCCCCTCACCCAACTTTGCTGCCTTCAGCTTCAAACTCCTAATTGCAGGACCACACTGCCTCGAAGCACTACAGAAACACACCCATAAACAAGATTGTTTAAAGATGTTATAGTACGAAAAGAAAAATTAGGCCCCGACAATGAAAGGGTCTATGGACTTGAAATAGTACTACGTCACTACTGCCTCCATAAGCCTTCTTCCATCCTTGAGATGTATCCAAACAGCCAGACATGTGAGGGACTGGAGGGGACATAAGACTAGATAAAGCGGTTTAAATCCCAAAGGCAAACATAAGATATCATCTAGAGATTTCCACCATTTAGACCCCCTGAGTTTCAGCAAACTCTCCAAGCGGAAACGTAGTAAATCAACTCAAGGATGTGCTTTTTTTTTAAACAAGCCCTTTGGCCCACAGCTCTTCTATTGCAATCAAGTAAAATTTAGTAAGCAAACATTGCTTAAGATAGTAAACAGTTCTGAAAGCATGCAACTCTCTAGTCAGGAAAGATGACTGCGGTTTGACTTTCAACCCAGTAACCATGCATGAGCCAAACAGCAGGAGACTTACATTATTGAGCCAATTTATCACAAGTAATGTGGAATATCTATTTTTAAGACAACCTAAATTCCATACTAGTATTTGGTATATTCTTTGTGGCATTTAGCTTTGACTGTGATGATATATACTGTAATGTAATACTGTACATACTGTAATAGTGGTTTTTATTATTTGCATTTAGCATTCCACCAAGATCCACCATTGCCATAGAGTACAGCTGAAATTCCTGATAATATTTAGAGGATGCAAACATGAACAAGGCCTTACGCAACCCAAACAAGAGGAAGAAATGCTGCTTCCGGAACCAATGAATAACAAATGATAATTCTTTATGCACAGTGCAGCTGTTTCTTCTCAGCTGTCTGGATGAGAAAGCCCAATGTGCACTAGAGGCTTGAAGAATGGCCTGTTCTAGGGCTGGGCAGTTTGACCAAAAATCTGTATCATGGTTTGTGTTAGGATTCTGACTGTTTCATGTTTATTTGAATTAGAATGCATTAAACAGTTGCAGAACCACTGCATTTGAATCACGATCCAAACAAACATGTTACAGATAGCATGAGCGGTTTTTGATGTAAATTAGATTGCATAATTTCAAAATTTAAAAAAAAAATTAGAATGGTCTGACCTTAGCTTTGTGAAATTACGCTACATAAAACATGCCTGCTCAAAACAACAACAGTTCAAGAGCTGAATGAGATGCAAATTCACTCTCTGACAGCAGGTGGTGCTTATGGAACAGCAGCGATACAGAGTGATTATTGCTGCTGAAAATGGTGAATTATTGTCATGTTTTGGGCTGTACTAATTGGTCGGACCGGGAAAAACATTTGGAATACTACAGACTGCCAAAAGTTATAACAAATCAAGGAGAAGAGTGCAAAAACTGAGGAACAACAGGCATTTGTGGTTGACCAAACTAAACCAGGAGCTCCAGGGCAAGAATCTTGACAACATTCGTATTTGTTCTTATTTCCAGTCAGGTAGGTGAAATACTGGGCTAAGATCTTAATTCATACAGCTTGTACGTATCTTTACCACCGATTAATTTTAGTTTGTTAAAATATTGTGCCCTTTCCTGCTTACTAAATTCTTCTCTGTATGATTTAGAAGCTTCACACATTTTTCCATTGTTTAGACAGCATAAATTAGTAGAACAACGTATTCAGTAGTACATTAACCATGCAATCCATACTGTTGTTTACATCCGAGTATCGCCAGTATGGCTGCGCATCCAGGTAACTGACCAAATCGTGACGTAAGTGCTGTAAACAAACCAACTGCGCTTTTAAATACTACATTAATATGCCTTTTATGGAGGTAAGATAAAAAAGAAAATATCATCTAAACATTCTAAAGATCCTTATAAGCAACATAAAACTGGTTGTTCAAAAGCCAGATTTAAGGTAAGATTTTTTAAATGTTTTTGTAACAGTCTCATATGCTCATCAAGGCTGCATTTATTTAATCAAAACTACAGTACAACAGCAAATACAGTACTGCTATCCACCTTTTTCTTTAACGCAAAAGTAAGCCTATGGGTGAGACTTCCGGTTCATATCCACTATTGGAAAATAAAAATGAGACCAATAGCAACGTGCAGTAAATGGTAAAACTGTTTGCACTACAAACCAGTGTGCCCATAATTAAGATAATACTTTACAATAAAATGGGAAGACACACAAATTGGTAAGATCAAGAAGGAAAACGAGCTGTTTTGTACAGCCAAAAATAGCTGGATGTTGATGAGACCAGAAGCCAAACCCATAAAATTTATAAATGACCGCGCCCACTTTTACAGGAAAAAAATGGTGGATAAAACAGTGTTAGAATTCAAAATTTATTGGTGAAAAAAAACTTGGAAACCATGACTTTTTTAGGATTCTTCTAAGAATGGAGAGTATGCATTTGAAATAGAAATCATCGTAACATTTTGAATGTCTTTAGTGTCACTTTTGATCATTTGAATGTGTCCCTGCTGAATAAAAGTATTAATTTCTTAAAAACTTTTATGCACTAGTGTTCGCTTCACAATTTATCTACAGACTTTGTGTCTAATAATAAATAAATCAACTCTAATTGGTGGATCATGGCTCAAAATAGATTGTGGGGCTGTTCTAACGGACATTAGAGAAAATCAATGCTAAATTATATACAAATAATTTGTACAATTACCATAGCAAATAGATTAGATTTTTTTTAATTCTTCACTAAATCATTTTTTATTAATCTTATTATATTTCACTGTATCATTAAATGTACTCTTTATTATAGTATAGTATTTTATGATATTACTAGATAATATACAGTTAATAAATATAAATGTTGCATTTTAAGTGCATTTTTGTTTGCTTTTGTACAATTCGGGTAATGTGCTTGATGTCCAGTGTAAAATTTCATAGCCATAAAACTTGACTTGACAATACTGAATAAAAAAATAACTTGGTAACACTTTAAAATAAGGTTCATTAGTTAACCCTAGTTAACTAAGAATAAATGCTTCTACAGCATTTATTAATCTTTGTTAATGTTAATTTCAGCACTTACTAATGCATTATTAAAATCACAAGTTGTGTTTGTTAACATTAGTTAATGCACTGTAAATAACATGAACTAACAATGAACGACTGTATTTTATTATATTTATTTCATTACGTTAATACATTAACTAATGTTAACAAATGACACCTTATTGTAAAGTGTTACCAAAAACCCTTTATTGGCCCCTGAGAAATGCTGTGGCTTTAATCATCTAAAACCTTCCCAAGCATTTCTGTGGTATGTGAGGTGTTGAGAAGACCTAATCACTGTGGTGACAGGGACAATTAGGAGCAATTCAATCCCACCCATTGTTCCTGTGAACTGCAGGTAAAATTAAAAGCTCAGGGATAGATTAGCAGGTAAGTGGGAGACGCTATTGTATGTTCAGACACCCTCTAGGCCAAAAAAAGAAGATTAGGATGACCAGCTTTGATAACCTTGGCCTAAAAGGAGCTTGGGAAAAGCCACATCCCCAGGTCACATTTAGTACTGCTCTAAGCAATTCACTTACCCGATTGGATGGGCTAGAAGTGCGGGTGACCTCCTCATAAGCTGACACATTCTCCCAAGTGGCGATAAAGGCATGGGTTGGGGTGAATGTGGCATCTGGAAAACCTCTCTTGACGTCCGCTTCCGCCCGCTTCAGCACGGTAGGAGACTCCGTCTGCCGGTAAAAGATGGATCCTTTTCCTTTGCTGGTGTCAATGTCAGCAAGGAAGGGGGCGATGACAGGGAAGTCGGTGGGGAAACCGTCATCTACATACTGCTTCTCCATGGGAAGATCCTGAGTTGAGATGATTCCATTGGTGGCCACCTGGAACGAGAGGCAAAACAGAACAAGAACTGTCTATAATGATCTAATTCCGGGGTCATATTCTTACTTTTTGGAGTAAGAACACAAAGATAAGCTTTATACTTTAAATGTAATAAAAAAAAAAAATTTACATTTTAAACTTTTAAAAACATTTAAATTATGAAAAGAAAAAATCCATGCTTTTTTAGAGATATTAAAAAAAAAATGAGAAGGAATGACAGTCATACATAGATACTCACATATAAGTTTGTGAAGGACGCCTCATAGAAGTACATGGGTTTGGTGAGAGTGATGACTTTAGAAGTTTCATCGTCCCCTTCTTGCAGAGTTGCATCGCCGTAAAACATCCCATATGGATAGATGTCATGTCTGTGAATGGCTGTGACATGCTGAACAGTCCATGAAAGTTGTAAAAAGAAGAGCGCTATTTTGTCCCACGTCATTTTTATGAACAACTGCTACACATGCAGCTCGTATTCATGCGGCACGCTCAGTTTGAATGAGATGATGTTGGGCATGAAGGTGGGAAGTTTGCGATCCAGGCATTGAACGGGAGGGACTGTGGGAGGTCACTCGGACGTTGATTGGCTGACGGGTGACACACGGGACACCATCTGTATTTCATTACATTTATTAGAGAAAAGACTTTGGGGAAAAATAAGTCTTTTAACGGCGATTTAACGGCGACATTTATTAGAAATTATTTTTGGTTAATAAAATTTAGATGCATTTTCACGTGTGTCATATAATATTACATATTCTCTGACAATATAATGTTCATATAATAATGCATTATATTACTTTTACGTTTTTTTTAGAGAAACTTATTTTGTTAAATATCCTTTTGTTTGCTTAATGTTGTTTTTCCTGTTTTACCTGACAGTTTACTGATAATTGCTTTAAGACTGCTTTAATCAAATTCGTAATCTAATCATTTTACATCGTCTTTAATCAGTTTAAGGAGTGTAAATACTGGATAACAAATGGATGAGCGTCGCAAATCACTGCTGAGGCTCATCAAAGCCTCAATGACCGTGAATATTCACACTGCTCGTTTTTTTAGTTCACTTACTATTTGAATAATGTGTAAATAATACATACGTTGTGTAAATAATTTATTATGTGAGCACAAACTATATGTATTTAATATTTCGTTCATCCGTATTGAAAACGTATCACACGTCTTGCTTGTTTGTTGTGCCATCTAGTGGCTATTCCTATGTGTGACTCTAATAATAAAAGTGTTTTTTTAAAATTGAGATTTATACATCATCTGAAAGCTGAATAAATAAGTTTTCTATTCATGTATGGTTTGTTATCTGGAATCTGATGGTGCAAAAAAATTAAATACTTTAAAAATCCACCTTTAAAGTTGTTAGAAATGCATATTACTAATCAAAATTAAGTTTTGATATATTTACAAAATCTCAACATGTACAACATGATCTTTACTTAATATCCTAATGATTTTTGGTATTAAAAAAAAAAAAAAATCATTTTGACCCATGTATTTTTGGCTATTGCTACAAATAAACCCATGCTACGTAAGACTGGTTTTGTGATACAGGGTCACATATGTATATGACAGTGTTGGAATAGGAATTATCCAAAGCTAGAAATAGTGAAAAAGGCATATGGCACAAACCATAAAGTGTAGCACAAGAGAATGTTTCTGAGGTGTGCCTTGGCTTTAACTTTTCTCTAACAAATTCTCCTGTAAACAAAATGTGTTTACAGTGCACTTAAAGCATTTGCTGCTTAGAGAAATGATTACTCATTTGAGACATGGACTGCAGAGCACAGGTCAGTTTTGCAAGTAAGAACAAAGTTAATGAAACCATTGCAATGTTGGATTTACACTACCAGTCAAAAGTTTTCAAACAGTAAGATTTTTTATGTTTTTTTTTAAAGAAGTCTCATCTGCTCACCAAGCCTGCATTTATTTGATCTGCAAAAACAGTAGAATTTAAATATGTTTACTATTTAAAATAATGGCTTTCTATTTTAATATATTTTAAGTTGAAAACACCAAAGTACAATTTTTTCAGGTTTCTTTGATAAATGGAAAGTTCAGAAAAACAGCATTTATCTGAAATAGAAATCTTTTATAACATTATAAATGTCTTTATCATCACTTTTGATCAATTTAAAGCATCCATGCTAAATAAAAATATTAATTTCTATGATTTCTTTACCTAATATATATATATATATATATATATATATATATATATATATATACACTAAGCTTTTGAATGGTATACCCCCTGGGCTTAAGACTAGTCCCAGACTAAAGTGTAAATCTGAGCTGTTTCACCTGAAAGAAACTGGCACTGATTGACCTTGAAATATGTCAGTGCCCTTGTTTTGTCTCAGGCTGCTCACCAGTAATGTTTTTTCCAAAGCATGTTTAAACAAAATTAGTCTAAGCCCTGTCTGTGAAACCAGCCCATAGTGTATAATGTTACAATGCTTTTTATTTCAGATAAATGCTGATCTTTGGATCTTTCTGTTCTATAATAATACTAATAATTGTTTCTTGAACAGCAAATCGGAATGCTATCTGAAGGATCATGTGACACTGAAGACTGGAGTAATGATGCTGATAATTCAGCTTTGATAACAGGAATAAATGACATTTCGAAATATATTAAAATAAAAAGTTTAAATAGTCAAATATTTACAAATTTTACTGTTTTTGCTTTACTTTGGATCAAATAAATGCAGGCTTGGTGAGCAGAAGAAACTTCTTTAAAAACATCAAAAATCTTACTGTTCAAATACTTTTGACTGGTAGCGCATGCTTTTTTTTTTTTTTTTTTAGGTTAGTCTTTAAACTAACCTAACTTAGACACAAATAAATTAAAACAGTACCCAACGACACTTGTTTAATTACTAACAAAAGATGTTTAGTGTCCAGAAAGCCAAAAGGCCCCTCAGGGTGAAAGGTCATTTAGATTTGATCTCCTCTCAGATCACTGAATAACAACAAACACCACCACAGCACTTTCCTAAACAATGTGTGTCAAGCAATGCAAGCAATGACAAAAGATCAAATTTGAGGTCATTTGATTTATTTGACCAATAATACAGTAAAACAGTAATACTGTGACATATCATTACAATTTAAGCTGTTTTCTATTCAAAGCCATAAAAGTATTCCTTTAATGCCTAAGCTGAATTTCCAGTCTTCAGTGTCACATGATTCTTCAGAAATCATTCTAATATGCTGATTTGCTGCTCAAGAAACATTTCTTATGATCAGAAAACAGCTGAGAAAGGTCAAAAGAACAGCATGTACTTGAAAAACAAATATTTGTAACATTATAAATAAATTTACTGTCATTCGTGATCACTTCAATGCAATCTTGTTGAATAAAAGTAGGTAAATATATAGATCAGTACCTTATTTGGCGTGTAGAGGGCGCAAGATGAAAACAAATAACACTAAAACTAACTAACAGCTGTTGCTGAATTAGCAACAATTAGTAACTAAGCATAAACGTTTTTAGTTTTTGTGTTGCAAATAAAACGTTTATCACTCATCTACAGCTCGAATTCATTTATTATTTGTTTTAAGTGACTTAACTGCTTTATTTATTCATCCTACAATCATAAACTGTACAATAAGGCTTGTATTATAATTTTGTTAGTGGACCTTTGTTTGTCTGCTTAACGCATGACTGGAATTTGATCGTGTCCTGATGTACTTGTGATGTTCCACAATTTCAGTGAATCTGATCTAGACGCTTCAAGTTTCATGACAATGTTCCTAACCATGTTTGGCCTATCAACATGAACATAACCCAAGCTATTTGTGCTTTAACCATTTGGGCTGTAGCCTATCACATTTAGTGATTTTTCTTGTTTATTATCAAGTAGAGCTCTACAAATGCAAGCTCTTTATTGCCATAAATGGTTCCACAAAGAACCTTTACCATCCGTGGAAACTTTTCATTCCACAAAAGGTTCTTTATAGTGGAAAAAGATTCTTTAAATGATCAAAATGTTCTTTACACTAAGAAAAAAATGGTTCTTTTAAGAACTGTTCACCCCAAGGTTCTTTTATGGCATCACTGTGAAACCCCCCCCCTTTTGGAACCTTTATTTTTAAGAGTGTAACACAAACAGAAGCTTCACAATCAAGAAAAAAAAGAGTTAAGTTACTTGGGAATGCGCCTACACAGCTAATAATATATCAGTAAAATGTTACACTTGTAAATGCTGTTTTGTCATATCATGAAATATAACACTGCACAGAAAGAATCAGAAAGCCCTAAAGTAAAATACACACTCAAAATTCCCTTCTGGCAAGACTTAAAACACGTAGCAACATGTTGTGAGTTTAGATCTGTACACGCCCAACCTCAAAGGGAAATTTTAACATCTTCCAGCATTCACAAATGTCTGTTGTTAGAGCTAGAGGAAGAAGGTTTAATTACCTGAATATAAAGAAAAGATGACCGCAGAAATTATTACTATTGGAAGAGATGCCAGCTTAATTCTAATATGCTGATTTGGTATTATTTGGTATTAAGAAATGTTTATGATTAACAACGTCAAAAACAGTTGTGCTGCTAAATATTTTTGTGGAAACGATACCATTTATTGTTCAGGATTCTTTAATGATGTGTTTAAAATGTCTTTACTTGTAAAAATGTCTTTACTGTCACTTTTATTCAATTTAGTGCATCCTTGCTGAAATCAAATTCATTTCTTACAAAAAAAAGAAAAGAAAAGAAATAGAGCAGGGGAGGGTGGGGGGTGAAAACTTTTTGAATTCAAAGATCAGGGTAAATTTGTCATCTGGGAAACATGTATTTTTTGTAGCATCTTAAGGACAGTACCAAATGAAAAAATATGATATTTAGGCAAAATAAGAAAAATCTCCATTCTGTTCAAAAGTTTTCACCCCCTGGCTCCTAATGCATTGTTTTTCTTTCTGGAGCATCAGTGAGCATTTGAACCTTCTGTAATAGTTGCATATGAGTCCCTCAGTTGTCCTGTGTGAAAAGATGGATTTCAAAATCATACAGACCATTTGACCTCAACTGTATATTATATTATATTATATTTTCTTTTATTAATTTTTAAATATTTAAATCATTTTAAATCTTTTAAGGATCTTTCTTTCCATATCTTTGTCTTTGGTGGCATGATTTAAAAGGTAATTTTAAAGATTCTTTCTTAAAGGTAAACTGAATTGTTTATAGCACATGTAACCCTTAAGAAACCCATTCAAGCTTGGTTTTTAGTAAGTTATAGCATTGAAATAGCTATTTGATTACTACTATTTCTATATATAGAGTACAGGGCTCTTTGGGACCCCAAACAGTCAGGAAATAATGTCTCAACGGCATATGGGGTTTTAAGGAAGCTCAAATTTCTCATTGCTGTGTCTGGATCAGTGTGTATGTGTGTGTGTGTGTGTGTGTTGAGGGTGGGGTCAAGACAATGACGTTGTTTCACCAGTCAACCGCTCATTCAGCAGAGGAACTCATGGCTCACACTACATTCTCCCACTGCCTCTTTGCCTTCAAGAGCATGGGGCAGGCAAAGAGGCAAGCGTGTTTTACTCCAGAGGCACTGAAATACTTGTATGGATCTAAATTTGGAGCACACCATCCTCACACTAATGAACTGCATTCCTTTACCTTGGTGAACCACTCTAGATTCTGCGCTTGAAAAGAAATACAGACTATTTATGCGGTTTATCTAATGTAGAGTTTGTTTTCAATCATGCCAACCTAAGCTAATTCAAGAAAGCTTAGAAAACTTCCAAGAAGATCTCTTCAACAGGAGTTTCAGTATATCCCCAGCAGACATGGATACTGAAAATAAAAGTTGTAATAATAGTTCGAACGTGGAACAGAACGGCGGCCCGACCATCAGCGCGATGATGTTCGCAGCTGGAGTTCTCGGGAACGTGGTTGCTTTGGTTCTTCTTGAGTTCCGCAGGAGGAAAGAGAAGAACCGGCAGAGACAGTCTCTATTCCATTTACTGGTGACTACACTTGTCATTACGGATCTAATGGGAACCTGCTTGATCAGTCCCCTGGTGCAGACTGCATACTTAACCAACATCACACTGGTTGGGATGAGCGAGACTCGTGCGGTATGTGAATATTTCGGATTTGCCATGACTTTCTTCAGCTTGGCGACGCTCTCCATCGTCCTCGCCATGGCACTGGAGAGGTGCCTCTCCATCGGGTACCCGTACCACTATGGGAGGCATGTCACCAAACGCTGCGGATACATCACCATCCCTTGCATTTATTTAGTCTGCTTTCTGTTTTGCCTAATGCCGTTTGCACGCATTGGGAAATATGTGCAGTACTGTCCTGGGACGTGGTGTTTTATTTCAATGAATCCAAAGGAGACTAAGCACCAGGTTTATGCCAAAGTTTATGCAACTGTCATGCTGCTTATTATTGTAGTTATAGTGGCATGCAACTGCTTTGTTGTTTACCATCTGGTGTTAATGTACCGGAGGCGCAAAATGAACCGAGGATCAGTGCAGACCCGGAGTAAAAGGGACAGGAGGTACTTCTCTTGGGCAGAGGAGGTGGAACATCTCATTCTCCTGGTCTTCATGACAGTCATTTTTGTCATTTGCTCCCTGCCGTTAATGGTAAGATTTACAGTATCTTATTAGGATGAATGAAAGTGATTTGCAGTGAATTCAATAAAATATTTAGAAGTTCAAGATGCATTAATGGAACTTTGCTAAACGTAATTTACATATGTTGCCAAGTTGCATAAAAAAAAAAAAAAAAAAGAAAAAAATACATAGATAAAATATATGACATATAAAAAGTAAATGTAAAAAATAAAGGAAATAAAAATAAATTATTTTTTTACTAAACTACTTAATATTTTACTTAATATTGATATCATCAATTACTAATACCCTAAAGAAAATATATTCATATTAACATATATTAAAATATTAATATTCAATATTGTTTAAACTGCAAACCTTGCTTGTCTAGAGCTATTTCTACTTTATTTTGCTGGTATAAATAATGTATTTAGGTTGACTCGACTAAAACCAGTTAATATATAATTTCTAATCACTTTAATAGTTTTATATATATATATATATATATAAAACTAATTTAAAAAACGTTTTTTTACTAAACTATTTAATATTTCACTACTTAAAATGGATAAAATTAATTACTAATACCCTAAAGAAAAAATATTAATATTCAAATATATTCATATATTAATATTAAATATTGTTTAAACTACAAACCTTGCTGGTCTACACCTATTTCTAGTTTAACGCATTAAAATTTGATTTTTGCTGTGAATTAATGTATTTAAGTTGACATATATTAATATATATATAATTTATAATAACTGCAATAATTATACAATCATGATATATGACATATATAAAACGTAAATGTAAAAACAAATACAAAAAACTGATTTTCACTAAACTACTTAATATTGATAGAATTAATTACTAATACCCTAAAGAAAATATATTAATATTAAAATATATTCATATAGTAATATTAAATATTGTTTAAACTGCAAAGCTTGCTTGTCTAGAGTTATTTCTGCTTTATTCAAACCATTAAAATTTGTTTTGTTGGTATTAATGTATTCATGTATATGTTGACTTGAGTAAAACCATATAGAATTTATAATAACGGCAATAAATTACAAATTTGTCTATTTGTCTCTAGATTTGTAACTTCAATAATTAAACACAGTTTAAATGATTAATTATTATTATTATTAAATTATTATTTAAAATATAACTAAGATAGATAGATAGATATAGATATTCATATTAACACTTGTTAAAATATTTATATTACATGTTGTTTAAACTGCAAACTTTATTTAACCCATAAAAATAAGTTTTGTTGGTATAAATGAATGCATTTAAGTTGACCTGACTAAAACCATCTACAATTTATAATAACTACAATAAAATACACAATCATGACATTTGTCTATTTATAGATTTGTAGCTGAAGAATTTCTTTCACTATATTTGATATGAGGTTTTAAAGAAGAGACATTATTGCTTAACATTCTTGCATTGTTTCCCACTTGAGCCTATTAAAAGAACAAGATGTACAACCAGCTGGTTAGAATTGGACTTGGTTGAATCAAAAGCAAACAACATCATGGATGCTTGCATATTATAGTTCATGTCACTGGGCACTGGCATGTTTTGGTTTCCAAGTAACCACATATTTATTTGCAAGTTCACTGACACAGAGGAATGGCCATAAAATGGGTTTTGACCCGTCTTGGAGAAGCTGAAATTCATGATGTGAAATGTCACAGAAACAACATCATCGGTGCATGAAAGCATTTTGAAAAGGACACAGCTGAGATCTAGTGTTTTCAAGATCTTGATGGCACAATCATTTCATCTCCCTCAGAGCTTCTGTATCAACAATAGCTTCCAGTTTGAGATTTAGATAGCTGGAGTGTATTTTTCTTGGAGTGTATCATTCATTCTTGCGAAAAGCAATTCAGTGGTTGTCACACACAAACACTTCTGGTGCTGATATTGTTTAATATAGCTGAGCTGAAAGCAGACTCAAACACCTCTCACTCACCCTTCAGTGATCTGCAACAATGCTACCCATGTTAATTATTTACAAATGATAATTAACGACAGGTCAAATGACATTAAAGTATTACAGTTGAGTAGCTCCTTATGACTCAGAGCTTACGTTGCTGATTCACTGGTTTGAACTGAGTTTATTAGGGGCAATTGAATTTTAGCATAAATTACAAGTAATGTCATTTCACATCCCAGCAGCCCACTGACTAAATTTGTGGGACGGGGTAGTAGGTAAATGCAATGATGGACGGCTCCAGTCTGGTGAAAGGTTACACAAAATCACATTTCATAATAACTTGCTTAGTATATGATCAACTTGACTAAACCTGACTAAAAAAATGTGTGATTGTGTCAATCTTTTACACAGTGGCTTGCAAGGAGATAATCACACATTAGCTTTAAGATTACAGTTTGATGAAATGCAGTGCATGAGAATTTCGTAATACTTTCATCATACATGATGGTGTGCAAAAATAAATCTCCTGACCAAACAACATGGTTAAGCTAAATAGTAGTCAAAATGAATGAAAATCCATCCAACCAAACAAAGGCATTTGTCATAAAAGACTCTGAGCAGAAGTAAACAAACTTAGGAAAATAATATGAATCATTTCAGCTCTGTTATTTTTATGAGAAAGAACAGTGAAATTATGTAAAATGATCTTATGACTCACTGATGGGAAGTTCAAGATGAAGACATCTAGAGAGTGGATTATATATTCCTGCTTCCCACTATTAATGCTTGCATGTCAGACTGTGCCCTAGTTGCGCTTGTTTATGTTTTTAAGTTGTATTATGCACACCCAAAGTCTCATTCCATTATAGCTGAAATCTACAAGCAAAAGCTTCTTAAGTTGGAATCAGTAGAAGGAATGACTCATAAGTCTTTTGCTTTTTAAAGTCTCATCTGTAATTGTCATAACTCACTCATGAGAAGTAATGCGATTTGTGAACATTATCTTGTGCGTGAGATGAAACTTATCCACGTTGCTGTCATTAATATTGATAAACGAGCTCTGAGTCTTATAGAAGCATGCCAACAACTTTAATGGTTTCTCGCTTAACCGATTAGATATGATTTGTGGGATGTGGAATAGGACATAAATTATTAAAATCATGAATACAAAACTATACTTTGGACCAGACAGTGTATACAGAGGCTCCACAATTCTCACCACAATGCTTTCAATACAGTTAGTGCTAGCAGCTGTTACACCACATGATGATATTACATGCTATAGCATCTATCTATCTATCTATCTATCTGTCAAGCAGAAATCTGTGAAAGCCCGTACTGTGAGATATAAACTCAAAATTCTGAGAAATGAAGTCAGGATTGAGAGATATAAACTTGCAATTTTGACTTTTTTAATAGAATTTCTTAGAATATTCAGAATCTTACAATTCTAAGGTAACCAGTCAGAATTGCGAGAAAAAACTAAATCGTGAGATATAAACTTGCAATTGAACATATCCGTCTTTTCCCCCTCAGAATTAGACTTCATAACTTGCAATTGCAATTGCTCATTACTATGAGGAAAAAAGTCAAAATTGTGAGAAAAAAGTCAGAATTGTGAGATATAAACTCACAATTGTGAGAAAAAAAGTCAGAATTGCAAAATGCAACATTGCATTTGTGAGAAAAAAAGTCAGAATTGTGTGTTTTTATTTCGCAATTCTGATTTTTTTCTCACAATTGCAAGTTTATATCCACTATTCTGACCAAAAAAAGTCAGAATTATGAATTAATATCTCACAATTTTGATTTTATAACTCGTAATCGCACATTTTTAATCACAGTTCTGAGAAAAATGTAAATTCGTATTTTGCAAGAAAAGTCATAACTGTCAGATAAAAACTCAATTGTGAGAAAAAAAAGTCAGAATTGCAAAATGCAAACTTGCATTTGCAAGAAAAGGTCAGAATTGCGAATTTATATCACAATTCTGAAAAAAAGATGTAAACTCACAATTTGTGAAAAGAAAAGTCAGTTGTCAGATAAAAATCTCACAATTATGAGAAAAAAAGCCAGAATTGCGAGTTTTTATCTCACAATTCTGACTTTATTTCTCACGATTGCAAGTTTATATCCGCTATTCTGACCAAAAAAGTCAGAATTATGAGTTTATATCTCATAAGTTTTTATCACAGTTCTGAGAAAAAAAATTAAACTTGCAATTTGCGAGAAGAAAAGTAATAATTGTCAGATAAAACCTCACAATTGTGAGAAAAAAAGTCAGAACCGCAAAATGCAAACTCGCATTTGGAAAAAATTTTATCTTACAATTCTGACTTTATTTCTCACGATTGCAAGTTTATATCCGTTTTTCTGACCAAAAAAGTCAGAATTGCGAGTTTATATCTCATAATTTTTATTTTATAACTCGTAATCACAAGTTTTAACACAATTGTGAGAAAAAAAGATGTAAACTCACAATATGTGGGAAGAAAAGTCTGAATTGTTATATAAAAACTCGCAATTGTGGGAAAAAAGTCAGAACTGCAAAATGCAAACTCGCATTTGCAAGAAAAAAGTCAGAAATGCAAGAGAAACTTTATTTCTTGTGATAGCAAGTTTATATCCACTATTCTGAAAAAAAAAATCAGAATTGTGAGTTTATATCACAATTCTGAGGAAAAAAAGATGCAAACTTGCAATTTGTGAGAAGAAAATTCAATTATCAGACAAAAACTCAGAATTGCAAAATGCAAACTTGCATTTGTGACAAAAAACAGTCATAACTGTCAGATAAAAACTCACAATTGTGAGAAAAAATGTCAGAATTACAAGATGTAAACTCACATTTTTGAGAAATAATGTTTAAAGTTTTTATCTTATTTCTCAAAAATGTGAGTTTACATCTTGCAATTCTGACTTTTTTCTCACAATTGTGAGTTTGTATTACAATGAGAAAAACTCGCAATTTGCATAAAAACTCACATTTACCAGTTGATATATGATTTACTGAAAACAGATGTGTCTTCATGCTTCTCCCGTTTTTTGGGGGGGGTTTTTTGGTAAAAAAGTCAGAATTGCGAGTTTATATCACAATTCTAAGAAAAAAGATGTACACTCGCATTTTTGTGAGAACAACAGTCATAACTGTCAGATAAAAACTCACAATTGTGAGAAAAAATAAAAGTAAACTCACATTTTCAAGAAATAATGTCAGAATTGCAAGTTTTTATCTTATTTCTCAAAAATGTGAGTTTACATTTTGCAATTCTGACTTTTTTCTCATAATTGTGAGTTTATATTACAATGAGAAAAAAGATGTAAACTCGCAATTTGCGTTTAGAAAAGTCAGAATTGTTAGATAAAAAAATCACATTTACCTCTTTTTTTTAATTCAGTGACAGAAACAGGCTTCCACAGAAATCAGATCTGCAGTTGGTATTTTTCTGAAAAATAAATATCCAGTTTTTCCTGCTTGACATTTGATATATGATTTATTAAAAAACAGACATGTGTTTTCACGCTTCTCTTTTTTTTTTTTTTTGGTAAAAAAGTCAGAATTGCGAGTTTATATCACAATTCTAAGGAAAAAGATGTACACTCGCATTTTTGTGAGAACAACAGTCATAACTGTCAGATAAAAAGAGAAAAAAATTCTGAATTACAAGACGTAAACTCACATTTTCAAGAATAAATGTCAGAATTGCAAGTTTTCATCTTATTTCTCAAAAATGTGAGTTTACATCTTGCAATTCTGACTTTTTTCTCATAATTGTGAGTTTATATTACAATGAGAAAAAAAAAGTAAACTTGCAATTTGCATTTAAAGAAGTCAGAATTGTTACATTAAAAACTCACATTTACCTTTTTTTTTTAATTCAGTGGCAGAAACAGGCTTCCACAGAAATCAGATCTGCAGCTGGTATTTTTCTGAAAAATAAATATCCAGTTTTTCCTGCTTGACATTTGATATATGATTTATTGAAAACAGATATGTGTCTTCATGCTTCTCCGTTTATTTATTTATTTATTTATTTATTTATTTATTTATTTTTTGGTAAACATCACAGTGCTGTGCTCAGAATAATCATTAGCTCTGGCAGCATCATCTGTCAAAGTGCCATGTGTGGTTAAGAATAGATGCCGCTTCTGAATTACCTTCTTCTCCTTCTCTCTAGATCCGCGTGTACATCAACTCCATGGGAAAGCCTGGAGTCAACAACAAGACTGATCTCATAGCTCTGCGGTTCCTCTCGGTCAACTCCATCATCGACCCCTGGGTGTTCATCATCCTCAGCCCCTCGGTTCTGCGCTTCCTATGGGGGGCGCTGTGTAAGACCACCTTCAAGCCCTCCAGAAACTCTCTATTCAAAACATCCATTTCCAAGAACCCAGCAGGCCAAATCGAGCTGTACCAACCCAATTCCACCTCTGTGGAGACCACACACCTTAGCAAGTCAACCGTTCAGATGATCTGACATGATGTGAACAGTGTATACGGACTGGACGGATTCATCTAAAAAATCAATATGCTTCGAAAGGCAAGGTTTTGATAGTATTCCCAGTCTATCTATCTATGTATCTATCTATCTAGGAACATCTTAACTGATATGTCCGCCATCAGAAAGGATGATCTGGTTTGTTTGTTGATCTAAAAACGAATTTAGAAACCCCCTGAGGTCATTTTACTGAGTGAGATAAAGCCTTAGAGGTCAAAAGGATAAGTTATGTTCCCTCAACCACTACAATAATTGTTTTGAGACTGAAAGCCCTGTCAACTGCGATCGCCAGAAGAACTTAAAAAAAGTTCAAGGCATGTTCAGTGGGCTTTCAGTCACGGACACAAAGGATATTCTGTGTGCGGACTGCCTGAAGACAGAGAAACCGTCCTGAAGCAACCATTCCACAATCATTGCTCATTCAGGTTCCCGTTTTAGTGGGGGTTGTGCTTTCAAACAGGTCAAAGGTTAAATGACATGTCTCACGCAGTATTTCACTTTGGACACTTTTGCTGTTGAGTGAATCATGTGACTTGGTTTCATGCATTTCAAGTCAGGCAGTTCTTCAAGCTGCCTGCTTGTATTTATATTATCAACATATTTATTATGCTTAATTTATGTTGATACAACATATATGTGTCTTCATACGTATGTAGGCTGACATGATTCAGTGGTAATCAGTCATTTCTTTCATGTGAGAGATTTTGATTGTACATAATTGTACATAGTTAGAAGCATATAAGCATGATGACATGCGTGGTGCCGTTTAGTAGCTACAGACCTATTCTTTGTGTCAAGATACTTGTTTTTCGGTGCCTTTAAAGCTCTTGAATATACTTGTGAAATAATGTGACTCTTGTGTATGCATGTAATTTATGTTTAAGTGTTGTGAAATTGTTAAACATAACATATTCTAATCATAGCCGTCTGTATGCACTGTGAAAAAGAGCTAATCACTAAGAGATCGTAGTCTGAAGCAAGACTGTGTGATTTTCAGTTCATGAATTTGAACTAAGCAAGCAAGCAGAATGAAGGTTGCATTTTGGATGAGAATGTAAGGAAGTAGACTTAAAACGAACACAAAAAAATACCCGTGACTAAATAAGCAATGTTTGTCAAGACAAAAAAGAAAATCATATTCCAACTCATGAACTGAAAGGGAGTCAGTTCTTCAATTCTGAATTTTGCCCAAACCTGCTCATGTGTCTTCTTAAAAAAAAAGAAATAAAGCATGCATACTCTCCCTGAGGCTATAAATAAGTATGCAAACACTTAAATGCTTATCTAGTGCATTGATCCCTTTGTACATATTTAATGTTCTTGCATTACAGTGCTGTGATAAACCACATGACTTGAGAAGGCAAGTTTCCTTGCCATGTGTTTGTATTCGGGTTACTAGTTTGTAAAATGTTGACAGTTTAACAAACATTAACTAACTTGCTTAGTGTGATTTACTTCAAACTGCTGCTCCACCAAGCAACTGACCTAAATTGACGTTAGAAGAAAACAGCTTTTCGCAATCACACGTTTCAGAGTTGTAATTACATGTGATAATACGAGAGGCTAGAAACGTTTGCTATTAAACAATGGTCCGCCTACACGATGGAGTAATCACTGATAGACAGGAATGTCTAACATGTTTGGGGTTGTGAAAGAGGCCATGCCTGTTTGAAATCAAGAACAGCTCTGTTATTTTTTTATTGGTGAACGGATGCTACGAGCATCCGTATGTGTTGCAGCAAAGTTTCCCAACATTTGGTGGCATAACAAGGGTTTTCCCCAAATGTGGGAAACCCCTGGAGGTTTATGAAGGAACTGCAAAGGGTGAATTAAACAGTTACTAAAAGGATTAAAGGAATAGTTCACCAAAAAAAAGAAAATGTGCTGAAAATGTAATCATCCTCAGGCGATTCAAGGTGTAGATGAGTTTGTTTCTTTATCAGAACAGATTTGGAAATTTAGCATTACATCACTTGCTCACTAACACTGTAAAAAAAAATCAACTTAAAAAAAAGCTGTTTCAACTTAAAAAAAAGTAAGTATTCTTGCTGCCTTAAAATTTTAAGTTTACTCAACTTAAATAGTTGAGTAGTTTTTATGTAGTACAACTTAACATGTTGACTAAATGTAAAATTTTAAGGCAGCTCTGTAGTGAATGGGTGCCGTCAGAATGAGAGTCTAAACAACTGATAAAAACCTCACAGTGATCCACATGTAATCCAGACGACTCCAGTCCATCAATATAATATCTTGTGAAATGAAAGCTGTGTGTTTGTAAGAAACAAATCCATCATTTAGGCATTTTAACTTTTGAGCAAAATACCACTTCATAATCCATAATAACACTTCTTCTAGTGACGAAGTCCATCTCTTGTTGTCCTCTCATAAAAACTGCTTTATCTTGTAAACAGTGCTTTATCTGTGCATATTTCTCTCCTAATTCAGATGAGAAATTTTAGCAACATTTTAGCAATATTTTGGATATAGGACTTGATGGTTTAAAGTTAAAAACATCTTAATGATGGATTTGTTTCTCACAATTACACAGCTTTAAGCTTTACAAGATGTTAAGTGATGGCTTGGGGTCGTATGGATTATTTGTGGATTATCGTGTTTTTAACTGCTGTTTGGACTCTCATTCTGACGACACCCATTCACTGCAGATGATTCATTTGTGAGCAAGTGATGTAATGCTAAATTTCTCCAAATCTATTCCAATGAAGAAACAAATTCATCTAAATCTTGGCCTGAGAGCGAGTACATTTTCAAGTTTCATCTTTTTTGGTAAACTATTGCTTTAAATATTTTATTTGCTTGCGTGCATGACATGTAACCATTAATCAACATCAGAGAACCAAGAACATGCTAATGTGTTCTTAAATTATTGAAATATTAAATTAAAATCTCAGGGGGACTTCAAGTAAATATTTTAGGTCAAAGGTCTTCAGCTGAGAAAAAAGACTGGGAATGTCCCGGGAATATCTCTACTAAAACAAATCATAAAGTTTTGCATATGCACTCTGTGCCACAGCGTTACCATTAAAATCAATGAATTCAAAGCATTTTTGGAGTAGCGGGAATTTACTATTAAATCAATAGCATCCAAATCTATAGTAAAAAAAATATGCAAAATACTTCTGTGGGCTGTAAAAGTGCATCATTAGATGCACCAAATTACCCAAGCCTAATTTACATATAAATGATGCAGTGCTGGTACCAGTGCATATAGAGCCTGGTTAACCTGTGGGTTTGTCCAGATTAGTGAATTCACTCTTAGCACGTAGGCGTCCTCAGTTCTGATCAGTCTAGCACATGGCGTCTGTGACTCAAGGGGAAGCACAATGGATGTACACACATCTGATAAGAACAGAACAGAACTCCTTATAAGTCTATTAACCGTTCAGCAGATAAGAGGTTCAATCTCACATCGCTCAAAAAAACAACCCTGTTTATTTTATCAGAAAGATTGCTGTCATTACTAAAAGTTGAAATCTCACTTAGCTTAAGTGTGGTTGTGGGAACTCAGGGTTTTTTAAGAGGTAAATATCACAATATGTGAATATTTAGATAACAGCGCAGGGTCCTTGCGATGCTCGTGACACGGTGCACCCTCTGGGAGTGTGGGAAGCAGGACACAGATCTTGATCTGTCTTGAGTCCATCTCAAGCAAACCACAGTTGTCATGGTAACATATCTATACCAAACCACACCATACAGTTCTGCTCAGGTGCTTACAGCTGTCTTGAAAGCTAGAATTTCCAGTGGTTCCTGCAGAATACTCATAAAGGACACATTTACTGTCATAGATGAGATGCAATCAGTTTTCGAAGCCTTCAAACTGTCACTATCAGTGCAAACCCACTTTTTCTCTGAATACGGTGGCAATGAGGTGTCACAGTGATTTGCTGTAAAGTACCTTTAAGTGTTTCCCATGATGCCTGATTCTTTGTCTCTCGCCTGTGTGGTGTTTCACAGGCGTGTGTAGAATGTCTATTGATTCAGCCCATTGATTCAGAATGATATACGTGTATTCATTCTCATTAAAATAGCTACATGAGCCGTTTCGGCTTCTATACTTGTTCATTACCTGCTTGTCTAGTCGACAATTTTGTGTGAGACTTGTCAGTGATGTATTGTTATTCATCCATTTCCATATGGAACTGTAATAAACTGGTACGACTGAAACGAATATGCTTTGACTTAATTGCATGAATGTCATAAATGTCACAAATCTGATATATCTCATTAAAGAATTAAGAAAATACAAATAAATGTCATCCCATGTCATCTGAAAAGAACGTTTTTTGAGAAAACACATCCAGGAATTTTCTCCATATAGCGGACTTCAGTGGTTGAAGGTCCAAATTGCAGCTTCAAAGGGCTCTACACAATCCCAGCCAATGAATAAGTGTATTATCTAGCAAAACGATCAGTCATTTTCTAAAAAAATATATTCTTTTTAACCACAAATGCTCGTCTTGCACTAGCTCAACTACATAGTCACGTTGGAAAGGTCACATGTGATATAGGCGAAAGAACCAACCCAGTGTTTACAAAGTAAACGTGCAAAGAAAGTCAAACGCATTTTACAAAAAAAGGTAAAACAATCATGTAGGACAATTTCGAAGCTGGAGGAGAAAATGAGATGGAGTTTTTCGCCCTACCCTACTTTTCTGAACCAGTACACAGACGAAGAACTTACATAATGTGTGAAGTCACAGACGAGCATTTGTGGTTAAAAAATACATTTGTATTATTTTAGAAAATGACCAATCGTTTCACTAGACAAGACTATTACTCCTTTTGAGAGCCCTTTTGAAGCTGCATTGAAACTGCAATTTGGACCTTCAACCCGTTGGCCACCATTGAAGTCCACTATATGGGGAAAAATCCTGGAATGTTTGCCTCAAAAACCTTAATTTCTATTCGACTGAAGAAAGACACAAACATCTTGGATGACATGGGGTGAGGAAATTATCAGGAAAATTTTATTCAGCGAACTAATCCTTTATTTATGCAAAACACAATTTCCTTTTTTTTCTTTTGATTTTGGGGTGAAATGTGAGCGGGAAATGTTGCCATGAGATTTACCCAATTACACCAGTGCTAATGAAAGCTATCCACTATAATTAGCGTCAACGATGTTAATGAAGATTGGAGACTCACGAAGGACTGCCGCAGTGGCCTGTTTAATCTCATGGAAGTTTTCATTGTAATCACATAAAGCAGAACTAACTGTGTTTACATGCTTCTATTTGTTTTCTGACGCAAATGGAGGATGCTGACTGCAATGATCTGTGAGGTTATCTACGATCCCCAGCCAGAGCACCAGCAGATGACTAGCAGGAAACTACAGGAAACAGCTGCACGTCCCTTGGGAGATAGCTGATGCCACACATCAGTAAATACCCATCATCGTGTATTACAAGCACACACTGACATAAGACTCTGTAATGGACATTGCTCATACATTTACCTCCCACTTCATCTCACTTTTCTCTTCTCAATCTCCCCAAACACCCATTCTTATATTTATATTGCACACGCCGTGCAATCATATCTGGTGCTCTGTGAAGTTTAATGTGAAGGGAAATTAAGCTTTTTGCTGAGCTCAACAGTATTGCTCCCTGATGACCTTAGACCTTAAAGGGATAGATCACTCAAAAATGAAAATTCTGCCAAATTCTGCCATATTTAGAACATGTTAATATTATAAAATATTATTAAAAATTCATTTATATTTTTATACATTTTATACATACAGTTGAGGTCAAACGTTTACATGCACCTTGCAGAATCTGCAAAATGTTAATTATTTTACCAAATTTAAGAGGGATCATACAAGTTTGCATACACTTAATCCTTAATACTGTGTTGTTAACTGAATGATCCACAGCAGTGTTTTTTTTTTTTTTTTTTTTTTTAGTGATAGTTGTTCATGAGTCCCTTGTTTGTCCTTAACAGTTAAACTGCCCACCGGTCCTTCAGGACCCACATATTCTTTTGTTTTCCAGCATTTTTGTCCATTTGAACCCTTTCTAACAATAACTGCATGATTTTGTGATTTGTCTTGTCACATTGAGGAAACATGATGCGTTAAGATTTTAGGAATTTAAGGAATTTGAAGATCACTATAAATTTAACATATTTTATCTCCTGGGAAACATGTAAGTCCCATCTGTAACTTCTGATGGGCAGTACTAAATTAAAAAAATATGATATTTAGGCAAAATAAGAAAAATGAACACATCTTCATTTTGTTCAAAAGTTTTCACCCCCTGGTCTTAAAGGAGAAGTCCACTTTCAGAACAACAATTTACAAATAATTTACTCACCCCCTTGTCATATCCAAGATGTTCATGTCTTTCTGTCTTCAGTAGTAAAGAAATTATGGTTTCTGAGGAAAGCATTTCAGGATTTTTCTCCATATAATGGACTTCATTGGGGCCCCGATTTTGAACTTCCAAAATGCAGTTTAAATGCAGCTTCAAAGGGCTCTAAACAATCCCAGCTGAGGAAGAAGGGTCTTATCTAGCGAAACGATCTGTAATTTTTTTCAAAAAATAAAAATTTGTATACTTTTTAAGCACAAAAGCTTGTGTAGCACTTGCTCTGGAATGAGCATTTGAACCTTCTGTAATAATTCAGTGTGAAAAGATGGATCTCAAAATCATACAGTCATTGCTAGAAAGTGTTCAAAAATACTGAAAAACCAAAGAATTTGTGGGACCTGAAGGATTTTTCTGAAAAACAGCAGGCAGTTTAACTGTTCAGGACAAACAAGGGACTCATGAACAACTATAACTAAACAAAAACAAAAAAACACAGCTGTGGATCATTTAGGTAACAACACAGTGTTAAGAATCAAGGGGATGTAAACTTTTGAATGGGGTCATTTTTATAAATTCATCTATTATTTTCTCTTGTGGACTTGTAAATCTCTTTTATATGTTATATGTCACATTCAGGTCAGTACTAAATATAAAAAAGATGCATTTTGTATGATCCCAATTATTTTGGTCAAACAATTAACATTTTGCAGATTCTGCAAGGTATATGTAAACTTTTGACCTGAACTGTATTACACTGGCTTTTTGAAATACACTAGCATATAAACAGTCTTGAAGCCATAAAACCACAATTTTGATGTTATATGATCTCAATAAATGAGCAACAAATCAATTTTTTTTCTAGAAAGCATATTTTAAAATAGGATTTTGTTGATGAATTTCAGCTGTACTGACCAAACATTTAATAATATACTGGTCTGGAATGCATAAACAATGTTTTTACTTAATGTGATCACTTTGTCCTAATGGGAAAACCCCAAAAACACTCTGCAGAATTAATCACAAAGTCAACCACAAAGGGATGTTCATCTTTAAATTCATGTCAGACCCACATTGTCCTGTGCCAGAGAAAGAGTCACCAAATGGCGTTGTGTTTCCCATTACGAAGAAAACTCCCAGAACAGCCAATTATTAACCAGCTCATTCAATTGGATGATTTTTATTTGCCCTTCTGCTTTTGATTAGTACAACTGAGACTGGGCTAATTAGGCATAACATTCATGTCCTGTCTGCAGTGAAAGTCAGGGGTTGGGTATACGGTAAAACGCATAACCTCATCTCACTGGTCATGTTAGCTTCTGAAGGGCTCTGGCCAAGCATGCAACTGATGGCGTGGACTTCCCAGCCCAAAAATAATTCAGATAGCTACTTAGTAATTCTGGAATGAGCTTAATATGACAAGCATAAACCTCAGGAGAGAACAGCTCAACCTCGATGTTCATGAGAACTCTGGTGAGACACGATTGGCGGAAGACCATGAACTCTGTGACTGAATAATGCTTGAAGATGATCTTACTCAGAATTATGTTCTCATAGTTTTCTGGCTGACACAAGAAGGGTTTTTATCAGCAGTTGCACCTTGAATAACATGCAGCCAGCATCTGCTTGTGCAATCATTTGCACCAGAGGATTGGATAACTAAAGGTAATGAAAACAACTTAACAGCACTGTTGTTAATTCAAGATGGAAACACTTTAAGTCTGCTTAGACAAATTAACTTGATTTGTTTTTACAATCAGAAGCAATAGGAGTAGAGCTGAAAAAACCTCCTCTCCATGTGCGGTCCATTTCAACACAGCTAGAAGATCACTGTGTCACTATTTGTCATTGGCCTTGGAAGCATTTTCTTCTTTTTTTCATTTAAAACAAATCTAAACCAGTTCAACATTAAAAGGAATATTGTGGAATTTTGTGCATTCTTATAATGGAATATATAACGTTAGTTTTACATTCTATCTTATTTAACTATAATCACTCTCATATGCCTGAGAAACAGGATCTTTTTGCTCACATAATGCTTGTTATTTCACAGATGCAAGAAAATTATCCAACTAAGGGTCAATTTCCTCTGGGCACGTCATCAAGTTGTCTGTATATTGCTTCTCCATAGAGATCTAAACATTGACGGCACTCATTACTCATGTCTTGTGACTGTATATGATGTTAAACAATACGTCAAGACTCATGCTACGCACAACATATGGATGATGACCCTTACCCTTGTCCCTACGGGTGTAGTGTGTCTGGTAATAATACGCAACCCATTGCTATTTTTAACAGTCTCTGACCTTTCTACGATAAAATGGAACTTGACTAAGAGCTAAAACCATGAAAGACCTGCTAGCACACTGGCCTTTGTACACTACTGGCTTTAAGTCTGAAGCGTCTACCATTCACTGAATGAAAAGTAACCTCCTGGATGAACGGGGAATGTTTTTACACATACTGAAACCAAAAGCATCCAGTTTTGATAGCTGTCACCAAAAGTTCAACATTTGAATGAGAATTATTACTATTAGTAGCTAACAGAAGGACTTTTCATGATGTGCTTAACATTTCACATTTAATTTAGAAACAGGGTTAGCACTGCTTTTTTTACATAGGGTTATGAAACCCTTCAGGGTTAGCACTGCATCGCGGTGTGAAATTTCTAAAGTGTGAAACGATGCGGCGTAAGAATATTTTGGCTGTGCTTAGCAGTAAAAAACAAATCGCGTACGCACCTCGTGTTCACGAGCGTTGAATAAACAGTTGGAAAATTTTGAAGGTGAGGGAAAAGACATGAATTGCGGTACAGAAGAGACCGTTTCGTTCTTACCTTTATAGACCAAGCAGTCAGGAAAAACTCGATAGTGCTTTCAGCAGTATACAACGTGCGTAACGCTAGAACGGTTATGTAAGGTAAACAAGTTGCCACCCCAAATATGCTGGCACAGGGGTTTAGGAAAAAAACTGTGTGAAACGTTAGAATATTTAGCCTGGATTAATTGTTACCCTGGGTAAATTATGAGCATAGTTAAAGCTTGAAGAAAGATAAACATAGGATTTCGTTTACCTGGGGTTTAGAATGACCCAGGGTTAATTAGATGAAGTGTGGAATGCCCTTCAAAGTATCTACAGTATCAACACTTATAGTTGAGGTCAGAATGACCCTGTTTAAAAGTTTACATACACTGGATTCTTAATACTGTGTTGTTACCTGAATGATCCACAGCTGTGTTTATTGTTTAGTGATCGTTGAGTCCCTTGTTTGTCCTGAACAGTTAAACTGCCTGCTGTTCTTCAGAAAAATCCTTCAGATCCCATAAATTCTTTGGTTTTTCAGCATTTTTGTGTATTTGAACCCTTTCCAACAATGACTGTATGATTTTGAGATCCATCTTTTCACATTGAGGACAACTGAGGGACTCATATGCAACTATTACAGAAGGTTCAAACGCTCACTGATGCTCCAGAAGGAACAAATGACGCATTAAGAGCCGGGGGCTGTAAACTTTTGAACAAAATGAAGATGTGTACATATTTCTTATTTTGCCTAAATATCATTTTTTATTTAGTACTGCCCTTCAGAAGCTACAGGAGATAATTAAATGTTACCCAGAAGACAAAAAAGTTACATTTACCCTGATATTCAAATTCAGAACGTTTTCTGCCCTTGCTCTTAATGCATTGTTTTTCCTTCTGGAGCATCAGTGAGCGTTCGAACCTTCTGTAATTAGTGTTGGAAAGGGTTCAAATACACAAAAAAACTGAAAACCCCAAAAATTTGTGGGACCTGAAGGATTTTTCTGAAGAACAGCAGGCAGTTTAACTCTTCAGGACAAACAAGGGACCAAAAACTAACAACACTAAAAGAAAAAAAAACAGCCGTGGATCGTTCAGGTAACAACACAGTATTAATAATCAAGCATATGTAAACTTTTTAACTGGGCCGTTTTTATAAATTCAACTTTTTCTTTTGTGAACTATATGTAAACATCTTTTATGTGAGGTATCTTATTCAGGTCAGTACTAAATAAAAAACAACATGCATTTTATATGATCCCTCTTATTTTGGTAAAACAATTAACAATTTGCAGATTCTGCAAGGTGTAGGCCCAATGTAAACTTTTGACCTCAACTTCAGCAATGCACTAAAAAACACTCTGAACATCTTAGCAATGAGATTCATCTTTTTTTCTCAGTAACCGATGAGCCTGCCATGATCGATTCGGATGCTCTCGTGTTCCTGTCTCCAAATCCATGTTAAAAAAGAACGACTGCATTAATTAAACTGAACCTATTTAAATATAACTAAATGTAAAAATGTGCACAGGGTTAAGCTTAATTTGAATAGAAAGACCGGATATGTAAAGCATCTTTCCGTTATAAGGCGGACAAGACTTCTGCATTCGGAAAAAGGTGGATACTGGATAGCAACACTAAAATGCAAACCAATATTCTGCTTTTCTTTTTCTGATTATTTAAGGGCACTTTTTCTTTTTGGAATTTTCAGTCTGAACACACCACTTGCACTATTTACACTACAAAACGGGACAGATGCATAATGCATAAGTGCATAATTGTGCGAATTTAGATGTACCTAGTGATTGACATTTACTGTTAGCCTGTGCTTTGAGTTGAAGCTAATAGTACATGTCACTGTTTTCTAATCTGGTTAGCTTTGAAAGTTACAACACAGTTCCCATGTGAAAAAGGCTCACATTTGACTTAGACATCAGGAGTAGTCTCTTGGGTCTTGTAAATAGGCTACCTCCCTTACAATCTTCATCAGTCTCCAGGGATGTCGACAGCCGAGCAGAAACAGTTTCGGGCACATGGAAGAAGTGTTGCAGGGTGCATGCTTTTGTTTTGTTTTGTTCTTTGAAACCGCTTTCTTTCTTTTCCCATGGGGTCTTTGAAGCGGATGTCACTCCTTACACAGTACTCCGAAAACGGGCCAGACGATGTTTATTTCGGAAGAAGGACCTACCACCTGAAGCCTGCATCTGCCAGATAGGCATAAAGGTTAGACATCACTCCATTAACACATACATTTGCTGATAGGATTTGTTGGTAGATTCAGAACAAAGTTTTTATCTTTTAGCTCAAGAAACAATAAATAGAAAAACAATGATGGCAAAGATGAACAGAACATCCTAACTTTCCATGACCCAAGAAATTAAATAATAACCAGTTACTAAGAAATAGATCTTGTTGCAGCTTGTGCTGCACAGAAAACACACTCAGCCAAGCATAAAACATGTAAGTGGCAGATGAGATTCAACTGTCCATACTTGCAAAGATCAAGAGATTAATGTCTATCATCATCTGCGGTGCAGCATATCGGGCCGTTATTTCACCTGTGATGGATGTGGGCTAACGTTCAGCACAAGATACAATCTAAAGCGTCAAGCATTGGGCCAAGTTCATTTATCCATCGTCTGATTTATAGGATTTCATCTGCTAGATGGAAACGTTTGCTCAAGGACATACATGCAGTTTTATATTTGAGTTGTGGGGATGTTTATTCCAGGCTGAATTATTAAAATATCAGTATTTCTCTCTGATAAATTCATCCAGTGGCTGCAGATGCACACTTAGCACAATTTGTATGTTTTTAAAAATATTTGAACATTTTTTTAGAAGTAGAAAAATATGAATCACACACACTGCTCAAGTTTGTTTGTCCTTGTTTATATTGTATTTTCAATTTTCAGCCAATGCACCATTAATTCAGGTGAGACACTACAGTTGTGGTCAAAAGTAAGACACTCATTTATTGAGATCATATGACATCAAAATTGTGGTTTTATGGCTTCAAGACCATTTATATGCTAGTGTACTTCAAAAAGCCAGTGTAATACAGTTTAGGTCAAAAGTTTACATACACCCTGCAGAATCTGCAAAATGTTAATTATTTTACCAAAATAAGAGGGATTATACAAAATGCATGTTACTTTTTATTTAGTACTGACCTGAATAAGATATTTAACATAAAAGACGTTTTTTGTATGTAAACTTTTGACCTCAACTGTATATACATGTTTTTCTCACTCAAACAACTTGTTCTGATCACGAGATCAAATAACAGAAGCTAACTGTGTAATCACTGTTATTGATTAGCACAACTGCATTTTCCTCCATTCATTTATATTTATTGTGAAGTGATTATGGCATTCTGTTACACATCTGCTGTGCACCCTTCCTGTCTAATCATATTAGTCTAAAGTATCATTGTTTAATATCGTCAACATGCAAACTGAGTTAGTGAATATTAATTCAGTATTGAAGACAAACTTCCTAAGGAGCTGTGGATAAAAGATCAAGGGTTTTATAATATCATAGTGTAGAAGACACACCTGGCTGTAATCTAAGGAAAGACTGTTCTTAGGTGAATCCATGTCTATGTAGTGATGTCAGAGAAGAGTCCATCTAACATGTTTTTACTTGTGCCTACATAAAGATTATGCAAGAATCCTGTCTGGTTATCAAAAGCCTTGCAGTTTCAGAAAGGTTTTTGTTGCTTTAAAAAAATATATATTTCACCCAAAAATGAAAATTGGAAAAAAAAAAAAAAAAATCAGGTGGAATATATATATAAAGTTTTATTTTGAGGTGAACTGTGTCTTTAAATCTTACTTTTGAATCACAATAACCCACTGAAATCACTGTATTGCACATGAATCCTGTTGCAAGAGCAAAAATCCTCATTCCTGTCTGTTCTCATGACTTATCCTCATTCTGCTGTGACTCACCAACAAACATGAATTTTACACTTGACATCTTATTAATGTGTAGCACTTTCCTTGACACATTTTTTTAAAAAAGGCCCCTCTTGGTCTTTTAGTAGTAGAATACTATTTGAACGGAAGTCTGAACTAGTCTGTCTGGTTTTCTTGTAGCGGCATGTACATTTCATAAGTCTTCGCAATCCACCGGCTTCACTTGCACCAAAATATAGAAACAAAATGAAAGAGAAAACAACTTCTGTTTCTGACTTTCCCCCCCAAATCAGCCATACACATCACAACTCGGAACTGTGTATTGCTGTCATTGGTTTTAGCTTATATAAACCACAATATCAGACCTTTAACCCATGAGAACAGGAAATTGCATGCTGTGGTGGAAAAAAAGCATTGTTATTTTTGTTGAAAACGTGACTGCAGTCACACATGTTATGTTAAAGGAGAAGTCCACTTCCAGAACAACAGTTTACAAGTAATTTACTCACCCCCTTGTCATCCAATATGTTCATGTCTTTCTTTCTTCAGTCATAAAGAAATTATGTTTTTTGAGCAAAACATTTCAGCATTTTTCCCCATAATATAATGGACTGATATGGTGCCCCGATTTTGAACTTCCAAAATGCAGTTTAAATGCGGCTTCAAATGATCACAAATGCAGTTATAAACAATCTCAGCCGAGAAAGAAGGGTCTTATCTAGCGTAAGGATCGGTTATTTTTTAAAAAAGAATACAATTTATATACTTTGTAATGCCAAACGCTGGTCTTGTCTTGCTCTGCTTGGACTGTTTTTGTTCCAGTTCATGACAGTTAGGGTATAATGGACTGTTCGGGGCACCATAGCAGTCCATTATATGGAGAAAAATGCAGAAATTTTTTAACATAATTTCTTTACGACTGAAGAAAGAAAGACATAAACATCTTGGATGACAAGGGGGTGAGTACATTACATGTGAAACTTTGTTTTGGGAGTAGACTTCTTTAAAACAGATTTGCTGCTTGCACAGAGATTTAATTACAAAATGTTAAATGTCAAATTCATTAGAAAGGCTTAGAGGGATGTTTTGTCAATAAAATGATTGTGTCTGTCCTTCAGCCTTCAAAGCAGTCATTCTTGATTTCTTCAGAACCCAAAAGCATCTGGAAAAACAGAACTCCACATGAAGTGACTCAGAAATAACAATTTATTTATTGGGCCAGCATCATGTTTGATTACTAAATCATGAAAACAAACAGAAATCTAATGCTTACTCAATAAAATGTCTCTTTTTTTATTAGACTATACAACTACAATAAATAAAAAGTTGAAGTATTGTAAGTATGGATTGTTTTTTAAAGAAACTTTCAACATTTTTGGTAATACTTTAGTATAGGGAACAATTCTTACTATTAAGTCATGACCATATTCTTCATCCCTAATCCTACCCAATACCTAAACTTAACAACTACCTTACTAACTATTAATAAGCGGCAAAGTAAGATTTTATTGAGGCAAAAGCTGTAGTTAATGGTTTGTTAATAGTGACCTTGAAATAAAGTGTGACCACATTTTCTCTTATAAATGAACGGTTTCAGGAATAAAATACATTACAATAGAAAACTGTTATTTAAATTGTAACATTTTACAATATCACAGTGCATTTTACAGCTGCATTTATTTAATTAAATAAATGCAGCCTTGGTGAGCACAGGACACTTTTTTTATTTGAAAAGTTTATCAACCCCAAACTTTAGAATGGTAGCATGTTTACAGTGTAATGGTGTGTTTCCACTACAGCGTAGCGAGCCATTTATTCCTATGGAAGCTGAGCGTAAATGCCTATGAGGTGAATTATGGAATTGAAAGCGGCAAGAAGAAAACGTTGAGAGCAGTTGAGAGCAGCTGACAGCGTCAAAACAGTGGGGCATTCCTAAACTTTATGCAAATCTTGAGCGCAAAACGGCGGGCGACAACCAATCGCTGTAAAAAGTAGATGACGTATGCTTCCGAGTGTTTGCGGAACTGGTGGATTACTAAGCTGCAATCACATATCATTGAAAAAGTCATGCAAAAGTAAATGCACTTTGCATGCTTTCATTATATGCTATTGTTTAGTTTGCGAGCCGCCATTAATAGACGAAGATGAAACGCAAACAGGGTGTGAACATTGTTTTCAGAGGCATGCTTTGTATTACATTTCACACGCCTCTAAGCAGTGGTGTTGTAGCGTTGTCGGTGGCACTGAGCGCACACATCTGATGCTGTAGTGAAAAAGCACCTTAAGAAACAATGACATTATTGCGAGCAAATTAAAGAAGTTCACTTCCAGAACAAAAATTTAAAGATAATTTACTCACCTCCTTGTCATCCAAGATGTTCATGTCTTTCTTTCTTCAGTCATAAAGAATTTTTTTTTTTTTTTTTGAGGAAAATGTTTCAGATTTCTTTCCATATAGCGGCCTGTGAGTTTGAACTCCCAAAATGCAATTTAAATGCAGCTTCAAAGGACTCTAAACAATCCCAGATAAGGAAGAAGGGTCTTATCTAGCAAAATGATTGGCTATTTTGTAAAATAAATTAAAATGTATATACTTTTTAACCTCAAATGTTGTCTTGTCTAGCTCTGCGTGTACTCTGTGTATTCCGGTTCAAGACAGTTATGGTATGTTGAAAAACTCCCATCTCATTTTCTTCTCCAACTTCAAAATCATCCTACATCGCTGTTTTAACTTTTTGGTAAAGGGCGTTTGATCATTTTTGCAAGTTCAATTTGTAAACACTGGGTTAGTACTTCTCCAGCGATGTAGCACAATTTTCGACATACCCCACCGGTCTAGAACCAAAATACACCGAATTCACGCAGAGCTAGACAAGATGACATTTGAGGTTAAAAAGTGTATAAATTGTCAATTTTTCTCAGAAAATGACCCATTGTTTCGCTAGATAAGACCATTCTTCCTCGGTTGGGATTGTTTAGAGCCAGTTGAAGCTGTATTTAAACTGCATTTTGAGAGTCCAAACTTTGGGGCACCACTGAAGTCCACTACATGGAGAAAATTCCTGAAATGTTTTCCTTAAAAAACAATTTCTTATCAACTGAAGAAAAAACAGCATGAACATCTTGGATGACAAGGGGTGAGTACATAATCTGTAAGTTTTTGTTCTGGAAGTGAACTTCTCCTTTCAGTTGATGCTAAAACAAACTTGTACACTCATCAGTTTTTTTGTTCCCATGAAATAGTGTCAAATTCTCCTCAGAAGTCATTGCAGCTATACTGTTTGTGTTTCATCTGGGGAGAAAAAACAGGTTACCGGAAAATAAAGAGCTGTTATATTACTCACAAGAGAAGGATCTGTACTGGAAACCTACAAAAATGACTCCTAATTTGTAAATTGGTCCTATTATGTTTTTCATAGCTTCCTTTTATCACATAATGTTGCTGTTTGAGCATGATAAAGATTAAGAAATGAATCAATCTGTAGCAACAACTCACTAGACAGGAAGACTGCAACCATTTGGGGTCAGATGATCTGATAAAGCTAGTGCAATAATAGAGCTGAATGACAAACATTTCTGAGAATAATCACCACCTTGAGGGTCTTGGGTTTGGGTGATTAGATCTGGCATTTAACCTCTGCCACTCCTACTACATTACTGAACAGGCCTGAGAACTGAGGAGATTTGAAATACGTAGTTCCTTGTGGTTCAGTATTTGTTTAAAGGGGGCATCGGATGCAAAGTTCACTTTTACATGTTGTTACAACCACCCTATAATGACAAAAATGCACCCAGTGGTTTTTATTGAATCTGTAAAAAAATTCCCCTTTTTCAAATCAAGCCATTCTCAGCTTCTTGTCTGTGACGGCACACCAACAGAGGCTGCTCCCACGATAGCTGATTAACATGGCCGTCTTACCTCAGACCTGCCTTAAATGAGCAGTAACAGTCTGACCTCCATTGTTTCGATGCCGGAATGCGCCTCCCGATCTACATATATCCGTCTATGTTCGTGCAAATCAGTCATGATCCAGCTTCACTTACAGCAGAAGTGAGTATAAGGTGTTTTTTTCTGAATCTTTGCAATCGCCTTTACTAATAACGTGCTAGTTAGCAAGTTTAGCGGCTAAACGCAGCTACAGTAAACAGGTTCGTCACTCCACAGAGAGAAGAGAGGGGCGGGGCAAGCAGAGCTCATTAACAATTAAAGCAACATTGACCAGAACAGGATGATTTTTGCAGAGCTGATTTTGGCAAAAAGCAACATTGACCAGAACAGGATGATTTTTGCAGAGCTGATTTTGGCAAAAAAAAAGGTAAAAAAGGTGTTTGATACACTACCATTGAGAAATTTTAACCAAAGCATGTTATAGACTGTTTATTTAGACCCTAAAGAATCAACTTGTGGAAAATGGGCATCCGATGACCCCTTAAAGGGGGCATTGGACGCAAAATTCACTTTTACATAGTGTTTGCATATAAATGTGTCTTAGCAGTGTGTGGCCACAACCACCCTACAATGATAAAAATCCATTTACTCCTTTTTTTTCAATCCCGAAAAAGACCTAAACAGTCTCTATTATCAAGCTGTTTTGATTTTTTAAGCAGTATGACATCATATTGCTTAGGCCTCGCTCACGACCTCTGACAGACTGTCCCATATTAGCATATTTCTGCCCTCAGCCAGTTGTCTTTGTGCTCAAGCAGCTTTTAACGTCAACAATGTCTCATAAGCAATGCAGGTGTTTTGTAGTTGGATGTAAAAGTGAACTTAAGAGTCCTAATTTTTCCTGATGTCAGAGCCACTGACGACACAATGGGTTAGTTTTGTTTTTGATGTAATGCGCCATCAAATACACATAAAATGGGGTGAGCAGTAGCTCATTATCATTTAAAGAGACATGCACCAAAATAGGTCACTGTGAACAGAGGTGTTTTTGACAAGGTAAAAAGGGTGTTGTTTTACATAACCATGAAGGAATTTTAACCAAAGTATGTTACTGATATTTCATGAAGACCCTAAAGAATCATACCAACTTGTGGAAAATGGGTATTCGATGACCCCTTTAACAAATGGGAGTATGTGATTTTACACAGAGCAATTCTCTGTGTACACAATCCCAAATGACAGCTAAAACTGCCAACTGTAAACATGCTTAAAATCCGACTAACACTATTTTCCAGGCAAAAAGCCTTAATCAGCAATGTAATCTTTAAATCTTACCACCTGCTTCATAATTTACAGTGTAAACCACAGATGAACCATTACAGACCCATTACTCTGTATTACCAGGAAATTCTGCACACTTTTTCGATTTTAAAAACATGCTTTTTTGCACATTTTCTCTCAGAGACAGATGCACCACAGTCAATACACTTTTTAAAATGGACATGTGTTGTAGGCAAGAGTAAATGAATAAAACAAAAACATCCTAACCAACGAACAGCTTGATCTTACATAAAAGCTTTGCATTGATTTTTAAAATCAAAATTACATTCAGACCATGTGACTATCTGGGACTATCTGGAAATCTAATAATAAGTTGGTTAGTGTGGATTTCATCTAAGTTCCCTAGAATTTGTCTGCAGATCGATGGGACCATAAGAGCTTCTAGTCAAAATCAATAAACTGATATCACTGGTCCCTAGTGCATTTCCTCAGTAACTGCACTGTTAGCTAACGTCTGAAGTCATTTCTTGCCAGACGCAGTGAGACGATTTCACTAATGGCTATCATTATGTCATGATGAGTAGGCAACAAGTTTTAAGATTTGACTATAATTGGATAGCCCGAAACAGGCAAAGGCAAAATGACTGCCTAGAAAATGGTCAGTCTAGAAATGGTTTTCACAAAAACATCACATATAAGCAGCACAACACTGCTAATAAGAAATGCTTCTTAAACAGCAAATCAGCATATCAGAATGATTTCTAAAGGATTGTTAGATACTAAAGACTGCTGAAAATTCATCTTTGCATCACAGGAATAAATTGCATTTACAGAAAAATTGGCATTATTAAATGATCCAAATACAGTGTTTAGGTAACATCACATCTATTCAGAAACACAATCCTGCGTGTGATTCAATGACTATCTGAAAGAACAAAAACTGCATCTAATGAAGTGGCTTAAAGACAAAAAACCAAACAAAGCCAAAGGGTAATTAAATATTGAATTAGTTCTAGATCATTACATATAAGAGTGGGTGATATACCGGTAGACAAGATTAACTGGTAAAAAGGAAGAGATTTTCGACTCTCGTGGTTTCACGCTCACGTGACATTGCTCTGCTACGTGGTCATGAAAGTTTATTGTTTGCATGTGTTTTTAAACCATTGCCGTTTTAAACAAGTGATTTTAAACTGTTGAAATGCAATAAACAGTGAAAGAGAACTCATTTCGTTATATGCGCACACAGTTATTTCTGCTGCTTTATAGGCTTTTAAATACACACACTTGTATGTGTCACAGTAATTTAGGTTTTAGTAAAAACAAACAGCTGAGAAGGAAAACACCTGTGTAACAGTATACTGGATCCGGGTAGCTCTTAAAGTGACAGCAGTCTAATATTCCTGCTGTCTGTCCTTCATGATAATCAAACAACAAAAGAGAGAAAATCTCTCACTGCTCTTGACTAAATTACTTTTATAACTTTAACAAGAAGAACATATATACTTAATTTACACAGTGAAGAATATGCAGTGTTTTTATACATTTGATTATTTTATACAGTGTATGTAGCATTTATTATTTATTTGTATCTACTGTCTTTTTTTGTCCTATTGCTTATAATTGGTTATTTAATCGCTGACCGTCTACTGGTCTTCAGTGAGTTGAGGTTTTTTTTTAAATTTTGGTTAGTATTAGTATTTTAACATAAACTCTTTTTTATCATAAAGACTTTATTTAAAGCAAAAATAACTATATTGTGACATATCATTACTGTGAAATAAAATTACTCATACTGATATAAGTTTTTGGTCAAATCGACCCCCCCTAATTTCTCATGACATTGTGGTGTCTTGTAAGCCAGCTGAAGGTAATTTCATTCAAAAATGCTAAATGTAAAATTATTCAATTCCAATTCCAAAATGCATTCTAACAAGTTCTTAGAAAACTTTAATTTATAAATAGTGTATGGATTAAAGAAAATTTTGATTTGATTGAGATGTAAAAATTTCTTTTTGATTGAGACTTACAAAGCAGGTCAAATGGGTTTTTGAAAAATATCTTTTTTGCAGTTTGTAAAGTAGCTATCCTTCAATGTAAACAGTCTGCAAAAAAGTGCATTATACATAAAGTTATTGTCTGTCAAAAAAAAGTCGACTCAGAATTGCCTTAACGAGTTGTCATATTTTATCATGTCGAGAAGATGCTGTGTTCTACGCTTTCATTGCTGAAAAATCATGATGTGAAGAATCAGTGGCTAAAATCCATTTTTTCCACTATAATACAGCAATACAATTCAAACCTTTTGTTGTGCTCTTCATTTTCATGGAGAACTGCTTCTCTAATCTTGGCTTTTATCTTCTTTGGCTTCTAATCTTATTTATTTGGACCAACAAGCGTCTCTGAACCACAACCTGTAAGTACGATTGATATGTTATGTGTACATTTTCAAGTGAGTGCACAAAATATTAAGTTTTTTGTGCTAATATGTGATGTATACCTAGTTCAGCTTTAGGTTTCCACATAAAACACAGTATTACTGTCTTATTGAAATAGTTCTGATAATTTGCGGTGAACGCACTATTTCCCTAAAATGCATTAATTAATTTAGACTGACATTATTTAATAGCAAAGAATGCGACTTTACAAACTGTGTTGTTTCATCAGTTAGTCACGTTAGCACTTGGCTAACGTATCCACCATTATTGTTTTGTTAAGTGTTTAGCAGCTAAACTTTAGCTGTGGACACGATTTGCATAAGTGTTAAACAAAATGTTTTTATGTCATTATTTTAAAGAAACACTCCACTTTTTTGAAAATAGGCTCATTTTCCAACTCCCCTAGAGTTAAACAGTTGAATTTTACTGTTTTCAAATCCATTCAGCCAATCTCTGGGTCTGGCGGTAGCACTTTTAGCATAGCTTAGCATAGATCATTAAATCCAATTAGACCGTCAGCATTTTTCTCACTCAAAAATGTCCAAAGATTTTAGATATTTTTCCTGTTTTAAACTTGATTCTTCTGTAGTTACATTGTGTACAAAGACAGACAAAAAATGTAAAGTTGTGATTTTCTAGGTTGATATGACTAGGAACTATACTCTCATTTCGGCGTAATTATCAAGGAACTTCGCTGCTGTACCATGGGTGCAGGAGGCACAATGATATCACGCAGCCGCCAACTCTGCTGGCTGCAACTCTGCATCTACACAAACTTAGTGCTGGTCACTTTCAGGCGCTGCGTAATATCATTGCTCCTGCTGCACTGATGGTACGGCAGCAAAGTTCCTTGATTATTACGCCGGAATGAGAGTATAGTTCCTAGCCACATCAGCCTAGTCTTAGTACACAATGTAACTACAGAAGAGTCAAGTTTTAAATAGGAAAAATATCTTCATTATATATGGTCATTTTTGAGCAAGATGCTATCGGTCTAATCAGATTCAATGATCTATGCTAAACTATGCTAAAAGTGCTATCGCCAGACCTCTAGGGGAGTTGGACAATGAGCCTATTTTCAAAAAAAGTGGAGTGTTCCTTTAAGAAGCACTATATTACTGTTTTATGTAAAGGTGCATCAGGGTTGCCAGGTTTTCACAAAAAATCCTGTCCAATTGCTATACAAAAGTAGCCCAATCGCGTTTCGAGGGGGTTCCCCTGGTAAATTCACATTCGAGGGGCTAAATATGCATTACTGGGGTGACATCAGAAACAACCGCAGACTTGGCAACACAGGTAGCGCTCACTAACTTGCTCAAGTACTCCTCTCCATACCAATCACAACAGGCTTGGCCAACTGGCTTACTTTTGGAAAATAAAAACACTCAAATAAGACTCAACTTGTCATGTGCTCAAGAGAGGACATAGCACAGATACTGTAAACAGAGGTCTATATGACTGCATGCTTACGGAGTTTCCATGCAGGCTTATCTTATATAATGACCTTCACATGGGTGAGCGTATATATGTGCACTTGAAAACACACATGTTTTTTTTGCCAAAAAATTGGTATTTAAGATGTTCCCAAAAACATCTGCATTAGGGTTTAAATACTGAATACAGATCCCAGCAACACACAAAAGATGAGGGGCTCATTTAGTAACTTTGGTTCGCATTAAAAAGTAGTTCTTCCCTCGTTAAATGTGACGCTAATTAACTTTAACAACGCAATCAACCAGCCTCTTTCAGGTTTGACGTTAGTCTTTCCATCATGAAAGCAGCATGATATGGTAAAAAAATAAAAAAAGACTCAGCTGCTGTTCTTCCATGACTGAAACAACAGGCAGTGTTCGAATATACAAATGTCATCCATATGTGAAGCGCCGTATTTATATAAAAACAGGCACCGTAAGAATCAGAATAATACTGTGTCACAAAAACATTTACATAAATGCTTTGGATAAATAAATACATTCTAGTAGATCCTTTTCAGGTTTTAAATATCACATTCCGTGTATATAAAGTTACAGTACTGAAATGTAAACTAGCTTGATTTCATTTGGAAAAGTCCATTTGATTTGTGAAAAATAAGATGGAAAGTGTACAATATCGTCGTTCTGATACACACACATTTCTGCAAATCACACTGAAGACATCCGTCACACGTAATGTGAAATCTAACAGATGTCAAGCAGTCATGTGAATTGCTTGCATAACCTTCTGTGCCATGACTTTATAGTTCAGAGTGCTGGCGAGGTGCTTGGGGGTTTGGTGATGGATGTGAGGTTCGTCTTTGGTTTGGGGTCACATGCTTCTGTGCTCTGTGGTCTTCCCTGCCCCCAGTCTTCGTTTTAGGACCCCTCTGAGCTGCGTAAGTCGGCGCTTCTTGGTCCATTATAGCCAAAAAGTCAAAGAATGGCACAGGAGGGCCCCATTTCCCATCTGGGATCAAGCCTAAAAGAACAGCAGAGAAAAAAAAACAATGTTGTTGTTTGTGACGTCTGTCAAACTCCATGTTCCACGATGTTGATGAAGAACAGCTATCATAACTTGTTGAGTAAACACCGATTACTCTGTGTAGACGCTACTTCTGACAACAAAACAGCACTTGGGGAGTAAATTAAGCTTGATACCTGGAAATCTTAAGTAGAGGAGTTTACTAATGGAGAGTGACAAATGATTCCAGATGTCTTGGTGTGGAAACTATGTAAACTGATCTACTATTAATCCCTGTGAAAACACAGGGAAGTTATGCATACAGACCACATAGCTGCATGCTATAACAAAACAATTTATAAACAGTCAATAATAGCTAGTCATTTGATTATACTGCTTTTATATTGCTTTTTATATCAAGTATATTTGATTTTATATTGCTACAAGAAACTCTGAATTCACCATGCAGACCAAAAAAAAAAAAACATTAGATGGACCAAAAATTAGATCAAAATCTACTCTAGACTTTTCATTGGTCCAAAATACACTGCTGTTGAAAAGTTTGCGGTCAGTAAGATTTTTTTTTAACTTTTGAAAAAATATATAAACAAAATAACATAACTAGAACAAGAAAGAGGAATAAAAGACATATTACCAATAATTTAAATTAAGCCAATCAGCTTATTAGTATGATTTCTGAAGGATCATGTGAAAATTCACAGAAATATATATATTTAAAAATATACATATACATATATACATATATACATATACATATACATATATACATATATATATATATATATATATATATATATATATATATATATATATATATATATATATATATATATATATATACACAGTACTGTGCAAAAGTCTTAGGCCACTAGTATTTTCACCAGCTAAAAATGGTTAAAGTTATTTCTATCCTTTGCTGTAGTGTGTCAGTAAAAAATATCGGTTTACATTTCCAAACATTCTGTTTGCCATTATTTGTAATAATCTAGTGAGATTTTTGTTTGCACAAGGAGTCTGACAACAGCCAGAGCTCCACACAGAGATCTGATCTCACCATCATCCAGTCTGTCTCTGGAATGACATGAAGAAACAGAAAAACTGAGACAGACTAAATCCAGAAGAACTGTGGCAACATCTCCAAGATGTTTCAAGTAACCTACCTGCAAAGCTACCGGAAAAACTATGCACAAGTGCACATAGGGCAAAAGCTGCTTTAAACGCAAAGGATGGTCACATCAAATGCTAATTTATTTTAGTTAATAGAAGCTCATTGATAAAGAAAATCTATTTATGACATTGTTTTTGACAGCATCCTCATTTTATGTGCCTGTCTAAAAATTTTAACAGTACTGTAGCTTCTATAGCGTCTCCTTTTTTTCTGTTTCTTAAGACAGACTGGATTGAATGATGGAGAGATCAGATCTCTGTTTGCACAAGGAGTCTGACAACAGCCTGTGCTCCACACAAAAATCTCACTGGATTATTACAATTAATGGCAAAATGAATGTTTATAAATGTAAACTGATATTTGCTACTGACACACTACAGCAAAAGACTGACTTCAACTGACTTTGAACCATTTTTAGCTGATGAAAATACTAGTGGCCTAAGACTTTTGCACAGTACTGTATATATATATATATATATATATATATATATATTTTTATATATACACACACACACACACACACATTTTAAAGAGTGCTGTCAGTCACTAATTAATCAATTAATTAATTAATTAATCCCACCTAACAATAAAGTTTTAAAATCTAATTTTATATTGCAATAGTTTCATATTCAGTCTTCAAATTCATGTTGAAACAACATAATGACAGTATATTTTTAATATTTGTTAAATATTTTTTATGACTAAAGTGGAGTGTCACTGATACCAATATTATTGATGTTATTAAAAAAAAAATAATAATAAAAATATGAAAAACTATCAACATTACAGTATAATTGAGAGCTATCAATTTTAAAAATTATTAGAACTCTAAGAAAACAACTTGCCCAACAACAATTTGAGTGAACTTAAAACAATCTTCACATAAACCCATTATTTACCTTCAGCAAGTAGGAAATATACAGAAGTTATCAAACACTAAATACTAAATTAAAGCTACAAAAGTTAATGATTTCCTCTTTTTTTCTTTTGTTCTTTGATTAACAGATATCACATTTAAGAGCTGCAGCTTAACACTGTTAAACTGGAAAAATTAATCACCTGCGTTAATTATGACTTTAAATGGGTCATCGCACGCCCATTTTGCACAAGATGATATGATTCGTTAGGTTCTTAATGAGAAGTCTATAACATAATTTGGTAAAATTTTTTAGTGGTAATGTAAAAACCACTCTTTTTACGTTGTCAAAATCAGCCCTTTTCAGAGCAAGACATTTTTTTGCATTTGCCTTTAAATGCTAATGAGCTGTGCTCGCTCCGCCCCTCTTTTCTGTGGAGTAACAAGCAATACTGTTTACTTTAACCGTATTTAGCCATGAAACTTGCTAAGTAGCACATTATTAGGAAAGGCGATTTGCAAAGATGCATGAATAACCCTTATACACACTTCTGCTGTAGGTGAAGCTGGATCACAAATGATTTGCACAAACAGACATTTATGTTGATCGCCAGGTGCATTTCCTTTAAAAACTAAAGTAATGTTAATCCTCTGCGTCTTCAGCAGCTAAGATATCAGGGGTAAATGATGAGTGCTATGATCATTATTACATCCAACAACAGAACACCTCAATCACTTAGGAGCCATTCTTGTCTTCAACTGCACTGGCGTTGAAACAATGGCGGTCGGACTATAGCTCACTCAGGGCGGGTCTAAGGTAAGACGGCTGAGTCAATCAACTATCATGGGAGCAGCCTTGGTCGATACGATGTCACATAGACAAGGTGGCTTGAGTATGAGTATGGCTTGATTTGAAAAAGGGGATATTACTTATAAAGATTTAAAAAAATACCACTGGGTGGATTTTTATCATTATAGGGTGGTTGTGTATACACACTGCCAACACACATTTATGTTCAAGCAATTTTTGCGAGTTTTGCATCCGATGACCCCTTTAAAATATATTGAAATAGAAAACAGTTGTAATTGTAATATTTCACAATATTTCTGCTTCTACTGTATTTTGCAAAAACAAAACATTAAAAAAAAATCTAAATAGTTTTATGGTGTCATAGAAATCAATACCACACCACAATCTGACACACAGCAAAAGTGGTGGATGAAATATTGGCTCTGCAGTCTTCACTGAAATAGGCGTATAGAAACCACTGAAGAGGTGGAAAATAAGTGCAGATCTTCTCAGAATTTCCATCCATCCAAAAGAAAAATTGCAGACTATTTCATGGATACAGTCAATTTTTTCCAGCACACCGATAAAAACCTGTGCACCCCTGATGCCTATAAAAAGCATAACTGGGAAAGCATAACTGGGAAGAGTTTTTTTTTTTTTGTAACTGTTTTTTTTGTTGTAACTGTTCCAAATGAATTAAAACACATTTTTTCTTCAAAGTACATTTTGGGTCAAAGCATCAGATTCAAAAATTCAAATGATTCAAAATACAGTGAAAACAGTAATGCTGTGAAATATTATCACCAATTCAAATAACTGTTTTCGGTTTAAATATATTTTAAAATGTCATTTATTCCTGTGATCAAAGCTGAATTTTCAGCATCATTACTCCAGTCTTTAGTGTCACATGATCCTTCAGAACTCATTCTAATATACTGATTTGGAGCTCAAGAAATATTTCTTATTATTATCAATGCAATTATGAGCAAAACATCAGCTCTTATCTCGCTCTAGGAGCGTGAATCAACATATGTGTTATCTACTGTAAAACACTGGATGACTTGAAATTGACAGACTATATCACTCCTCTTCTCATAAGTCAGTGATGCAGAGTCTCTTGCGATCATTAATGTTTGTGGCGTGGTAGGATTAATCAGCCGGCTGAAATGTTTGTTTCGCTCTGACGAAACGCATAGTAACCGACCAAACATGCTGCTTGCTCGAATTACAGGAAAAACAGACATCTGGGTCCTTGGAAATTATTTAGGAAATGAGAACAATATTGGTTCCAAACACATTTTTAGTGGTGTTTGCTCAGACCAGCATCACTATAAATATTACTCATACTTACAGTGGTATACAGTTAGAGGTTTTATTTTCCAGTACCTTAAATCATGTGGTTTGTTGACGAGGCATGAAATTACAAGAATCTGATATATGATTCAGCTGGTGGACTAAAAAAAAAAAAAAAAAAAAAAAAAAGACTTACACTTAAGAGGGACCCAAGCCATATCTAGAGTGTTAAATAACAGAGAAATTCTTTCAACTTGGATCAGTAAACAACCACTTAGCCATCACCCTTGTAACACTCCAGCTCCACTCCATAATATACACAACCACTGAAAGAAGTTCTAAATGTTAAGCAGCACGACCGTTTTCAACATTAATAATAGTTAAAATGCTTCTACAGCACCAAATCAGCATATCAGAATCATGCGATATTGAGGACTGGAGAAATTATGCTGAAAATTCAGCTTTGCATCACAGGAATAAATTACATTTTAAAATATATTAAAATAGAAAATGGTTATTTTAAATAGTAATAGTTTTTATGTTTAAAAGTCTTACTGCCCCCAAACTTTTGAATGGTAGTAAGGTCATACATTATCTTATAAAGACCAATTCTCACTATTAACGTGCGTCTATTACGCAACATCCACTTTTGCATGGTGTTTGGACATAAATGTGTATTGGCAGCGTGTGAATACAACCACCCTACAATGATAAAAATCCACCCACTCCTCATTTTTTTAAACGCCGTTAAACAAAACCAGTCTCACTAGACATGCTCTTTTGATTCTCAAAGCAATACGATGTCATATTGTTTAGGCCCATGACCGCTGATTGACAATCCTGCATTGCCAGAGTTTCCGCCCTCAGCAAGTTATGTACATTTATGTCTGCACAAATCATTGCATTCCAGACTGCTTTGTGAATGTCATGTCGTTATAGTGTTTAGCTAACGCTTTAACTGTATTTGTGTGCATAGGATCAGCACCATGCTGGCCGTTCGGTGGCGCTAGCAAATACGTCCTTCCCTGTGCTGTCAAGTTGGTTGTGCAGATTGGTCGATTGATCAAGCTTTGTAACATTGTGCTGTTTCGTCCCAATTTCGGGTTTGTTTGGCTTCACATATTTGACCCTGGACCACAAAACCAGTCTTAAGTCGCTGGGGTATATTTGTAGCAATAGCCAAAAATACATTGTATGGGTCAAAATTATTGATGTTTCTTTTATGCCAAAAATCATTAGGATATTAAGTAAAGATCATGTTTCATTAAGATTATTTGTAAAATTCCTACTGTAAATATATAAAAACTTAATTTTTGGTTAGTAATATGCATTAGTAAGAGCTTCATTTGGACAACTTTAAAGGTGTTTTTCTCAATATTTTGATTTTTTTGCACCCTCAGATTCCACATATTCAAATAGTTGTATCTCTGCCAAATATTGTCCTATTCTAACAAAGCATGCATCAATGGAAAGCTTATTTATTCAGCTTTCAGATGATGTATACAACTCAGTTTCGAAAAATTAACCCTTATGACTGGTTTTGTGGTCCAGGGTCACATACACTATATTGCCAAAAGTATTCGCTCACCTGGCTTGACTCGCATATGAACTTAAGTGACATCCCATTCCTAATCCATAGGGTTCAATATGACGTCAGTCCACCCTTTGCAGTTACAACAGCTTCAACTCTTCTGCGAAGGTTGTCCACAAGGTTTAGGAGTGCGTTTATGGGAATTTTTGACCATTCTTCCAGAAGCGCATTTGTGAGGTCACATACTGATGTTGGACGAGAAGGCCTGGTTCTCAGTCTCCGCTCTAATTCATCCCAAAGGTGTTCTATCGGGTTGAGGTCAGGACTCTGTGCAGGCCAGTCAAGTTCATCCACACCAGACTCTGTCATCCATGTCTTTATGGACCTTGCTTTGTGCACTGGTGCACAGTCATGTTGGAAGAGGAAGGGGCTAGCTCCAAACTGTTCCCACAAACACTTGGTATGCTGAAGCATTCAGAGTTCCCTTCACTGGAACTAAGGGGCCAAGCCCAGCTCCTGAAAAACAACCCCACACCATAATCCCCCCTCCACCAAACTTTACACTTGGCACAACGCTTTGCATTACACTTGGTGATATATGGCTTGGATGCAGCTGCTTGGTCATGGAAACCCATTCCATGAAGCTCTCTGCGCACTGTTCTTGAGCTAATCTGAAGGCCACATGAAGTTTGGAGGTCTGTAGCGATTGACTCTAAAGAAAGTCGGCGATCTCTTCGCACTATGCGCCTCAGCATCCGCTGACCCCGCTCCGTCAGTTTAAGTGGCCTGTTTGAGTTGCTGTCGTTCCCAAATGCTTCCACGTTCTAATAATACAGCTGACCGTTGACTGTGGAATATTTAGGAGCGAGGAAATTTCTCGACTGGACCTGTTGCACAGGTGGCATCCTATCACAGTTCCACGCTAGAATTCACTGAGCTCCTGAGAGCGACCCATTCTTTCACAAATGTTTGTAAAAACAGTCTGCATTCCTAGGTGCTTGATTTTATACACCTGTGGCCATGGAAGTGATTGGAACACCTGATTCCGATTATTTGGATGGGTGAGCGAATACTTTTGGCAATATAGTGTATGTAGTATGGCTGAACACTGGATCTCTCGTTCAGTCATGTTGCTATACCGACTGCAAAGCAGAGATGTATAAGCTACACCAAAGCCAATAGAAGGCAAGCCTGCAACCTTTAGCCAAAAAAGCGAAAAGGCCTAAAAGCTAACGCTTCCAGTTTGGGAAAGGAGACCAGAGGCCGTTTTCTTTGAATGGCTGTTAATGAAGGAGAGGCTTCACTACGCTGAATAAACAGCTTTTTAGAAAAAACAGCTTATCATTTAATTAATCGACCACCTACTGGATAATTTTCAACAAGTTCTACACTAAACATTACTTTTGGATTGAACTATTTTTAGAGTTTACACCAAAAAAAATGCAGTTTTTTAAGAGAATTCACATACTTTTTGCAACAGGGGGGATTCAGCCTACAGCACTTCCCATTCATTACTTTGGTATTCGTAAACTGCGACTGAGTGTCAAACAACTCTGAACTGAAGATCAATGACATCAAGGCTGTAATGTGATTGATTATCTCTGGCTACACCCTCTTCTGAAGATGGGGTGGGAATAGTAGCTCTTTTGCATTTAAAGTGATACAAACCAAGGATACAAAAATTTACATATAATGTAGTCACCTGCTTGTCATTCAGATGTTCATGTCTTTTTTCTTCAGTCGTAAAGAAATTATGTTTTTTGAGGAAAACATTTCAGGATTTTTCTCCATGTAATGGACTTCTATGGTGTTCCCAAATTTGAACTTCCAAAATGTAGTTTAAATGCAGCTTCAAAGGGCTCTAAACGATCCCAGCTGAGGAAAAAGGGTCTTATCTAACGAAACGATCTGTTTTTTTTTTTTTTTTTTTTTTTTTTTAATACAATTTAACTACTTTTTAACTTCAAACGCTTGACAGTTAGGGTATGTCTAAAAACTCCCATCTCATTTTCTCCTCCAACTTCAATATCGTCATACATTGCTGTTTTTACCATTTTTTGTAAAGGGTGTTTGATCTCCTTTGTATGTTCACTTTGTAAACCCTGGGTTGGTACTTCTGCAGCGATGTAGGACGATTTTGAAGTTGGAGGAGAAAATGAGAAGGGAGTTTTTAGACGTACCCTAACTGCCAGTTCACACAGAGCTAGACGAGACAAGCGTTTGAGGTTAAAAAGTACATAAATTGTAATTAAAATAATAATAATAAAATAATTGATCATTTCGCTAGATAAGACCCTTTTCCCTCGGCTGGGAGTGTTTAGAGCCCTTTGAAGCTGCGTTCAAACTCACGGGCACCACTAAAGTCCACTACATGGAGAAAAATCCTGAAATATTTACCTCAAAAAAACGTAATTTTTTTTTATGAGTGAATAAAGAAAGACATGAACATCTTGGATGACAAGGGGGTGAGTAAATTATCTGTAAATTTTTGTTCTGGAAGTGAACTAATCCTTTAACTAGCATTCATATTACTAGCATATTGGGTGTTTATTAGTACTTATAAAGCACATATTAATGCCTTATTCTGCATGAAGAGCCTATTCCTTAACCCCATTTCTAAACCTAAAGGGGTCATGAACTGAGAAATTATAATTCTTTTGATATTTTGACATATAAGAGGTTGTTGTACTAGAAAAACATCCTGTCCAGAACTCAAAACTTTCTTGTTAGCCTAAAAACAGCGTATATCTGCCAAAATGACAGGTTGTGGAATGTGCCACTTTATGATGTAATAGTGGGTCAATAACGAGAAAGGTGAACGCAGGTCAACACAGAAACCAAATGATAAAGATGGTTCCAAATACAAGAAAATGCTATGCAGTGTAAAGTTGTGAAAAAACGGTCTTTGCATTGCCTTCCTTCTTATCCCAACATTAGAAAAGAGTGCATGAACTTTATTTTTAACGAAGTTCCAGACCGCCTCAGTGAGTCTTGGTCCTTTGTTCACTTCATTTCACCGCAGATTCATTTACAAAGCACAATTCGATGCTTGATTTTTAGAAAATTGAAACTAAATGACGACGTTGTGCTGACTATATTGGATCTGACAGTGATGTTGCAACTCACAAGTGTAAGTAACTGTTTTTAATACGTGGTCACTATTGCTTTGTCTGTTATTACAGATTGTTTGATATGTTCTGAGAATTTACACATTTTTAATCTAAATCAGCAGCATTCATATATGCAAAACTGTTAGCCAATCATAGCAATGGCCGTTTACTTTCAAGTCTACAATCCACCATGCCTATTCAAACAGGGCGTTCTGATGAGGGTGGTTAAAAACAGGACAGAAAATAGCCTTTTACTTCTAAATTATGATTTTTTTGATGTACAAATCTTGATAACATTAAAAGTGGACCTTAGAGAACACTACAAAAAACAAAAAACAGAGGCAGTTTAACAACTAACAAAGTAACTTTTAATATGCAGCAAATTAGGAGTTAAACTTAGTTAACCCTCTGGTTGTGTTCGGATTCCTGTCACACTTGTGGTGTTCCCGGTCAAAAATGTCGGGACTCCAAACAATTGCTTATAAATCTATCATTTGGTATATTATCACCAAATATTGGATTCAATCTTCTTGTCAATTTGTTTTCTTTCATTTAGGACTGGTTTTGTGTTTCTATTTGCATCTGATTAATCGTAGGCCTCATTTATCCGAAAGTAGGCACCTCATTTTTTGAGTGGAAAAAAAAAATATGAATAGTTTTCACAATATGAGATTAAAAAAAAAAAAAAAAAAAGTATGAAAATTTTGGAGCCCAGTCATAACAATTCCTTATAAATCTCTCATTCTGCTATATTATCACCAAATACTGAATTCAACCTTTTTGTCAACTTGTTTTCTTTCATTTAGGACTGGTTTTGTGTTTCTATTTGCATCTGGTTAATCGTAGGCCTCATTTATCTGAAAGTAGGCACCTCATTTTTTGAGTGAAAAAAAAACATTTTTTAATGAATCATTTTTTACAATATGAGATAAAAAAAAATTATGAAAATTTGTATTGTTTCTCACACTGGTGTGCTTTAATGTTTATTCAGGAAGTTTGCTTTTAAATGCTTTCATTTTGTACAAAATTGTCACACTTGTCAAAAATGGCCGGCCATATAAATTGCTTATAAATCATTAATCATAGGCCTCATTTATCCAAAAGTAGGCACCTCATGTTTTTGAGTTTTTGCTTATAAATCTGTCATTATGCTATATTATCAGCAAATATTAGATTCACTCTTTTTGTCAACTTGTTTTCTTTCATTTAGGACTGGATTTGTGTTTCTATTTGCATCTGGTTAATCGTAGGCCTCATTTATCCCAAAGTAGGCACCTCATTTTTTTAGTGAAAAAAAAAAAAAAAAAAAAAAAAAAAATGAATAATTTTCACAATATGAGATTAAAAACAAAAAACAAAACAAAACAAAAAAAAAAAGCATGAAAATTTTGGAGCCCAGTCATAACAATTGCTTATGAATCTCTCATTCTGCTTTATTATCACCAAATATTGAATTCAACCTTTTTGTCAACTTGTTTTCTTTCATTTAGGACTGGTTTTGTGTTTCTATTTGCATCTGGTTAATCGTAGGCCTCATTTATCTGAAAGTAGGCACCTCATTTTTTGAGATAAAAAAAAAATTATGAAAATTTGCATTGTTTCTCACACTGGTGTGCTTTAATGTTTATTCAGGAAGTTTGCTTTTAAATGCTTTCATTTTGTACAAAATTGCACAAAAGTCACAAAAATGGCCGGCCATATAAATTGCTTATAAATCTAGGTGAAATAAACCCCACAAAAAATAACGAAAACTCCAAAAAAAATCTGAGAAGTATTTATGCCCTGTGTGAACGAAGTCAGCAAGTTTGCGTCCAATGCAATAACGTTATCTCGTATTTTCATCGAAAAAGAAAATCTTCTCCAGGTCAATTTGACCCGAACACAACCAGAGGGTTAATAATTAGTTAAGAGTAAGAAATAAAGTGTGACCAGAGGAGGAAATCAAATAATATAGTAAATATTAAGAACACATCATATAAAAAGTTATATTTATAATGATAGGAAATGATGAAGGTGTAACAGGATACGAAAATGTTACTCATCGCTCTCATGAGCACAATGGGGAAAAGTCTTTTTTGGAACATCTAAACTGGCATAATTTTAATGTGGTGATAACACAGAGGGACACTGCTGCTCATTATGCAAAGTTTCCATGTGAAATGTGAAATTAAAAGCAGAACTTTGTGTTTCGAGAGTGAATACTTTCTCTGGTCGCACAGAAAGAGGACAAACCCATCAATGTGTAATGGGAATAATTACATTTGCCGCCCCATTACACATACAGAACCAAAAAATACTCAATAACCAGTCATACATGAGACACAAACAGCCTATTAAATTCCATGGTCATGTATAGCAGAAACAGTCACCTATATTATGGCTCTTTTAACAGCAGTACAAAGGACATTTTATTTTAATTACACTAATGCTTCAAGGATAAAATTCTGATGATGTGTAGACAACTGTGTTTGCTCTGCATCTCCCTGGCATATGAAATTTAATAAATATCCTGCAATGGATAAAGTGCTTCATCCATCTTCATAAAACACATTTAAACCGACAGACGGATGAAGCCATCTTTTTCGGAAGTGTAAGAAGCTGCCAAAAACACAGTCCTCTGGCCCCAGGAGTCCAGCAGAAGGTTTCGGGGAAATAACTTGTAACAATCAGACACAATTAAGGGATACGGTTTCCTCTCAGCTCCATAGGAAGCAGATGGGAGATGCTGAGAAGTGGGTATAAAACCAGTTTAGGTTCTGACGCTGACAAAAGCAAAACCCGCTCTGAGACCATCAGCGGAATGGAACGAGCGTCTTTGGGGATGTGTGAGTGAGAGCACATTTTGGAAAAGCATCAACTTGAGTTGAGTGCTGAGTGTTTGGGCTTGTTTTTTTTACCACAAGCAACAATAGTGATTGTATTAGGGAAAAAGTGTTGATGAGGAACTGAATGGATAGGGTGTGACCTCAAACATTTGGTGTCGGAGTACTTTGTGCCAGATTTTCAGGGCAGGGGTGTGCGATGACTAATTCCTGGAACTGTAGGCACGTAAAAGACATTGGCAACAACTACAAGGATATATCTGGTGTCTTCAAATGTTAAGTTACGGTAAACGGTAGCTAAAAATGAGGTACGGTATGAAGAAATTCACACTTGAAGTTTCCAGAGTTACCACACAATAATATTCTTGTAAAGTTTATGCAAATAATTTGCCAAAAAGATATGACCAGGCAGGACGTAACATATTTCCAATTAATTTCCAACTAACATTAATTTCCAAATTATTTTTCTGTCATAAATGAACAACTGAGAAAAATCACAGATGTTGTAAATTAAATAATATATAAAAAGTGTAAATGTTAATGTTAAAAATATGATAAAAATAAAAATCTAAATCATTAATATATTATTATTAAAAAACTTAATTTTTTTTTTTTTTTTTGCAAAATGCAATATTTTAATACAGATATGCAAAAACAAAATAAATAAAAAAATAATAAAATAAATAAAATGAAAACATTTTTATAGAAAAAAAAAAAACATTACTGGTGTCCATCTTAAGACAAAACAAACCAGAGTAAAGTAAAAACAAAGGCAAACCAGGGTAAAGGAAAATAATAAAAATAAACTAAACTAAAATAAAAATAAATAAAATAAAATAAATAATAAAATAAAAGCCCAAATATTTTTCTATTTTCCTGTCAGGCAAAAGTCAGACTGAAGCACAATATGATAAAAATATTGATAAAAATAAAAAATAATATCAAATAAAAATTGAAATAATTTGAATTTAATATATTTTAACATAATATAAAAAAAACTTAAAATGTTATATATATATATATATATATATATATGTATATATATATATATATATATATATATATATATAATTTTTTTTTTTTTTTTTTAACTTACAACTTAACCAGAAGCACACATTAATTCAACTTCCCCCCACCCTCCCAACCACCCTTCCCAACCACCCTTCCCTTGCGGTCTCATTAAAATGGGGTACCTAATGAAATGAAAAAAACATAACAGAAAAGCAAAGCAACAGGAATCATAAAACATAAAATCCAGCAATCAACAATGCAAACTAAAAATACATAAATAAAATAAAAACTACAGCGTTAAGACATTCTTTCTGAGCCCTGGTCATTGTTTTGTGCAATAAGCTTGGAGATCTTCTCAGCAGCTATAGTCCAGATCTTTAATGTAGACATTTGTGCCAGGTTCACCCGAGCTGTGGATATTTCAAGCATTATAATGTCCTGAAGTTGTATCAACCATTTGTACATATCCAGGCTATGTGGTGGAAGTCAGTGTTGCGCTAACAGTTTTTTTGCTGATGTTAACCCGGCCAGCCAAACAGTTTTCTGTAGCTTAGAGAGATTCAACAGAGAATTGTCACTCAGTAATAATATAGACGGGTTCACCGGTATAGGATATTCAATAATTTTTGATAAGATGGCACACAGCTCATTCCAAATTTTTTTAACTTTGTCACATTCCCACATCATATGAAAAAAGGATCCGAGTTGTTGGTCTGGACATTTATCACAGAAGGGACTAAAGGAGGAATCAATACGATGTCTTTTAAATGGGGTCCAATAAGTTCTGTGACAGAAATTATAGTGAATCAGTTGGTGATTGGGATTTTTAGATGAAGCGAAAATATTCAACCATACTCTTTCCCAGTCCGTAACACCTTCCTCTTGTTGACAGTCTCTTTCCCAAGTGCGCTGTATAGCTAAGCGTTTTGTTGTAGCCACTAAAGCCTTTCTGTACATCCATGAGGTGAAATGGCTAGAAGAGGACAGATCAAACCAGGCAACGATTGGATGCACGGGTAGATTTTCCCCCCAGGGAACCCCATAGGCCTTCAAGGCCGACCTTAGACGCAAATATAAGAACAGAGAGGAGGGTTCAGGTCCATACCGCTCACACAATTCTTGAAAACTTAACATGCAGTTAGAACCAGAAATATCTTTCAGTGTATAAATGCCTTTCTGCATCCAATCTCTTGAAAAAAATGGTGCACCAGCAGAACGAATATCATTATTACACCAAATAGGAGTATGGGTGTGCCAATTATGTTGAGTGTTGAATGCATTTTTCCATCAGTTTAAAATTGGCTATTGTATTGGCAATGATTGGGCCAAAAGCTTGCATACATTGTTTGTTGTTTAATCCAGAGAACAGTATATCTTGTAACCTATATTTATGTGCTAAACTCATTTCAATCTCTCTCCAAGAAACCCTAGAAAGCGGGTTGAGCCAAACATTGATGCATCTTATTTGAAAAGCCCTATGATATAATTCAAAGTTCGGAAGAGCTAATCCCCCATTGTCTTTTGTACGCTGCAGAGTTTCAAATTTTAATCTAGGCTGTTTCCCACTCCAGATGAATTTACGAATCATAGAATTAAGTTTGAGCCAAAACTTTTTAGGAGCAGGTAAAGGAATCATAGAACTAAGGAAATTGATTTGTGGCAAAACATTCATTTTAACACTCGCCATTCTGGCATGTAGTGATAAGGGCATCGAGGTCCATCTTTGGAGATCTTGCTCCACCTTAGTTAGAGTTTGAGAATAGTTGGCATCTGGAATAGCCTGCAGGGATAATTGAACAACAATGCCTAGGTAACTCATGGACGTTTGTATGGGAACATTACATGGTAGTTTGACTTTTTTAGCCATGCAATTAAGTGGAAGCAAAGCGGATTTATCACAGTTAATTTTGTACCCGGAAAGCAAATTGAACATTCCAAATACCTTCAGTATCCGAGGAAATGACGCTTGTAGATCTGAAATAAACAGTAATATATCATCCGCATAGAGAGATATATGTTGTTTGTAGGACTTAACTGAAATTGAACAAATGTTTTCCTGTCTTATCAGCTGGGCTAGTGGCTCGAGCGACAGTGCAAATAACATGGGGGATAACGGGCATCCTTGTCTGGTGCCACGTTTTAAATGAAAAGGTAGAGAATGTACCCCGTTGGTTATAACAGAAGCCATTGGGTTTTAATATAATACCTTTATCAAAGGAAAGAACTGCAGCTGGAGTGGGACAAGCTCGGGATTCGTGTATGACATGCAGTAATCTACGGATGTTATCAGCCACCAATCTGCCTGGCATAAAGCCGGTCTGATCTGGATGAACTAATTTGTTTATATATCGTTGCAATCGCAAGGCCATAATTCTGGCATACATTTTAATATCTGTATTTAACAAACTAAGTGATCCTTCCCTTTTTTGGGTATCAACGATATAAGTGCTGTATTCAACTGTGGGTGAAAGGCCCCAGTTTCTACTGCCGCATGAATGGCCGTCAGGAAGACAGGACCGAGTAGATCAAAGTATTTAAGAAATAACTCTGTAGGGATCCCGTCTAAACCTTTTTTAGCACCCTGTAACGCCTCTTTAAGTTCCTCCAAGGTAACAGGCTGACCCAACTGATCTGCTTCCACATGACTAAGACGAGGCAAAGTAAGAGAATGCAAGAAAATGGTACAGCTTGGACTTGAGGGATTAAGTTCAGATATATAAAGTTTAGAAAAGTAATCAGAAAAAGCAGAGTTAATTTCCTTGCCATTCCTAACCAGTCCTTCGGATGGGTGATTAATTATATCAATGTACGCTCTCGCTTGACTTTGCTTCAATCTAAGGGCTAAAAGTTTGCTAGGTCTAGCACCACTAAAATAATAGTTCTGTCTGGTCCTGTGAAGTACAAATTCTGCTTTCCTTCTCAGAAGATCATTCAGTTCAGCCTTAAGGATTTGAAGCGTCTTAAATACCGAGTTGGAAAATGCAGATTTTAATGAACGTTCAAGTGATTGACATTCTTTTTCTAAATAGTCGATTCTCTGATTTTGCATCTTTTTTAAATTAGTAGCGAAGGATATCGAAAAATTTTTCATCACTTCCCTGGCTCCCTGCAGAATCGCTTGCCGGTCCTGGTACCGTAACACGCGAAAGATTAAAGCGCGGGATTTACCAGAGCCGTAAACTCTTTGCGCTCGGTCGATCTCGATCGGTCCCTTCTTCTTTAGCGCTGGTATCCAGGTAGGGAGCATCTTTTGAACAAAACCTATTGGGTCATCTCCTTCACGGCTCTGCGGGAGCCCCACCAGACACACATTATTACGGCGAGACCTGTCCTCCAACTCCGCAATTTTCAAAGTGAGGCTTTGCTGCTCTGTTGTGCACGTTTAAATCTTTCTTCATCTGTCGCGTCTCACCCTGAATCTTGTCAACCTTTAATATCAAGTCTCGTATCGTGTTTGTTTGAGATTGTACTTCTTGGCGGAGCTCTATCAGAGATGATTTAACATCTTCCATGGCCACTCGTATAGCTTTCTGAACCGTTGTTTCAAGCGATATTTGCTGTTTCGAAAGCGCCTCCGCAATGGCGTCGGTCAAATTAGCTTCGGAGCTCGCTAGCTTCATCTTTTTCTTCCCCGAGGGGGTTGTGGACGGCGAAGAGTCCTGTTTTCTGTTTCTGTACATAATGCTGACACTATCGCAAGTAGAAATTACTGACTGTCAAGTACAATAAACTATTTAAATGGAAAAAGAAAGGGGGTTTGGACGGAGCATCAGTATCTCTCAACCATCGCGTGTATGGGTCACGTGACCCCAAAATGTTATTTTTTTTAACATTAATAAGCTAAAATAAAAAATGTTTGCAAAATACAATATTTTAATACAGATATGTTAAAAAGTTATAAAATCTAATCTAAAATCTAAATCTAAAATCTAAATAATTTAAATATAAATTCAATATTTTCAACATTATTAAGCTAAAATAAAAAATGTTTGCAAAATGCAATATTTTAATACAGATATGCTAAAAAATTTTTAAATAAAACAAATATCTAACAGTCTTTTATTTTGCCTTTTTTATTGGCACAATTCACCTTAACAAGCTGAACATTTTGTGGTACATTTCAAGAATGTCGAGAAATGTTAATTATATTGACTGTCTTAGCATGAAAACTTGATTGCTTTTTACTTCGTTCACTTCGCTGCACCTGGTTAGGGCTTGTAGGCCTGAAATCTCAACCAAATTGTTGTTTTTTTTTGGATCAAACTCCTCTATTTACAAGCTCCCGGGACTTACCTGCTGGTTGTTCCTGTCCATTTTCCACATCCTGAATCCACTGCAGGATATTCTTAGCCATTAGGAGGCGCTCTGGTGGGAAAAGGAACACCTCTCCTCCAGTTTTTAACCGTGACATCACCAAAGCAGGAAGTGGAGGTACAAAGCCAAGATACTTTTCCAGGATAGACCTCCCAACAGGTGTCCGACCTCTAAAACAATGAAACCCCATAGATGACAATTAACAAAGGGTTTGTTTAAAGTGAAAGCATTTTGATTAATGTGTCTAACAGATCATGCTTCTCACAGATGGATCCAACATGGTAGGAAGAAATCCAGCTGTCCAGCGCTCAGCGGTTGCTTTATCTCTGCTAAAGCCTCCGTACTCTCTGTACTGTCCTCCTTTCCGATAAAAAGCAGTAGCAAAGGTTTCCCAAGCTCCAAATACCAGGGAAGATTCTCCACGGTCAGTTCGGCCTATAATGCCAAAACACAACATATTTTCACCTTAGTGAGTTTTCGGGAAAGGAACAAAAAGCAACTTTTATTGCAATAAGACAACATTTTAAAACAGAGCGTATTTTCAGAACTGCGGGATCCAGTCATAAAAATGTAATTTACTGTATAATGTGTAGTATCACAGAATTTTGCCAAATTTTAGATGAATAAATCAAAAGTAGGTCAGTACACTTAAATCAAAACACGATATGTAGTCTGTGAATACTAAACTGCAAAAATACAAGGTAAATATGAATTCCACATTTTGTCTATGTGTGAATGAATGGCGCAGATGCATGGTTTCGTTTACTATCACATGCTAAATTGCGCATGACACTCGTGAACATAAAGGCATTTTACCTTTCTTTTAAGAAAACACTATCGTCATAATATATACAAACAGAAACCTCTTCACAGCAACCAGTCAAAATTAAGATTCGGTTTAATTTGAAGAAATATATTACTTAATGTAATAATAGTACTACTACTAATACAACTTTTAAGGATATTTACCAGAAAAATTATTTTTATAATTTTTTTTTTTTTATAATTTACTATTTACCAAAGTTTTGTTTACCAGAAGAATGTAAATACACTAATAGTATTTCTGAATAAATAAATAAAATAATAATAATAACAATAATAATAAGTTTTTTTTTTTAAATAAACTCAATTATTTTACACCTTTGATTATTATTATTATTTGATTATTATTGTTATTATTATTATTATTATTATTATATGCCTTTGATTATTAAAATTTAATGAAACCATTAAAATGGAATGGAAAACACATTTTGCTAAAAATAAAACTGAATTTGAGAAAAAAATAAAATGTATTTTATAGGGCCTTAAAAATGTAGTTTTTGTTCTACTTAAACAATAAAGTGCTGTTAAATTGTGTATGTTTCATGATTTCAATTAGACATGCTTTTTGATTAATAAAATTTAATTTAACAATTAAAAGAGTCAAATAAAAATTAATGGAATTTGTGAAAAAATAAAATGTATTTCATAGGGCCTTAAAAATGTAGTTTGTTAAACTTAAACAATAAATTGCTGTCAAATTTTGTACGTTTCATGATTTCAATTAATTAGACATGTTTTTTTATTAATAAAATATAATTTAACCATTAAAACAGAGTCGAATAAAAATAAATGGAATTTGGAAAAAATAAAATGGCTTTCATAGGGCCTTAAAAATTTCATTTTTGTTAAACTAAATAAATTGCTTTTAAATTGTGTAAGTTTCATGATTTCAATTAATTAGACAATTAAAACAGAGTAAAAAAAAAAAAGTAAGCGGAATTTGGGAAAAAATTAAACGTATTTCATAAAAATTTTCTTACAAATTTAGTTTTTGTTAAACTTAAACAATAAATTTTGTACGTTTCATGATTTCAATTAATTAGACATGCTTTTTTATTAATAAAATATAATTTAACCATTAAAACAGATTCTAAAAAAGTTAAATGGCATTTGGAAAAAAAATAAAATGGATTTCATAGGGCCTTAAAAATGTAATTTTTGTTAAACTTTTAATAAATTGCTGGTAAATTGTGTAAATTTGATGATTTCAATTAATTATACATGCTTTTTGATAAATACATACGTGAAAAACTGAATTTCATACGGCCCTATATATGTTGTTGTTGCTGTATTTAAATGTATTGCCACATCAGCTTCACAAGCTATTACATGGCAGAAACAAATTCAATGTTCAACAATATAATAAAATAATTATAATGAATGCAAATACTGAACAAAATTCCTAAACAAATTTGTATATACAAAACTATGAGAGATTCTTTAAATTTACTTAATCCTTAACTTTTTTATTTATTTTAGGATTTATTACTAATATTTATTAGTATTTATTATTAGCATTGATAGTATTTTTGAATTTTTTAGTTTTCATTTTAGATTTAGTTTTAGAGTCAGTGATTTTAGACTTTCAACTGAAACTTATTTTATTTCAGTTAGCTGCCAATTTCAAATTTTTGTTTTTCAACAAATAATTATATTTCATTTCAATTTTATTACAGTTAATGAAAACAATTTTAATAGTCTGTTTTTGTGTACAACAACAACACAGCTAACTACGTCAATGTGGAGAGCCAATTCATGTTACTAAAATTCCAGTAAAACACACATGATTCTAATATAAAGTATCATTGAGCAACTGTGAAGCATGGTTTTGGACATTGTGGTAAATCCGCAACTACAGTATGTTCCAAAAACAACTCACAAAACGATCCAGCTTCACTCGCTGAATAAGTGAAGCGAGGTCCGTTGGTGAGGATGATGGGAGAGAATAGACCTCATGAGGAACTCCAGGGCCACGGGACACCAGTAGAGCGGGCAGGTTTACTGACAGTCCCTCCATCCTGATCAAATACAGAGCAGTCAGCTGGAACGGTTTCTGACATTACGCTGGAGTCCACACATGTATTATCTTGTTAAGACACTTACAGTTTCTTTGAATGTAAGGCATAATCTCAAGTAGATTATATCATCAAAATAGTTGTCAGATACCATTGCTCTGCGTCTTTGTGGGCAAACAGCCCAAGAATAGTCTCTCCTCTGAGGATTCTTGCAGCTTCTTCAAATGAAGTTACACCTAAGACATAGAGAGCACATGACTGACAGGTTCCTGTTCATATTTAGCAAGTTATGCAAGACATGCTGCACCCATAAAATACAAAACTTTTGATTGCCATATTATAACGAAAGAATGTGAGTTTATGAGCGGTGTAATTTGAAGAGGTCATTCCACTTACATTGTTCCACGTACAATGTCGAAGTCAATAACAGTGGTAATTTGGTTCTTACATGTTCATTTTATGCATCCTTCCGATTATTCAAATAATGAATTTGCTGCTATGGTGCCCCGAGTTTGAACTTACAAAATGCAGTTTAAATGCGGCTTCAAATGATCCCAAATGATTGGTTATTTTCTTAAAAATGATAAAATTTATAGACCTTTTAATGTGAAACGCTCGACTTGTCTTGTTCTTTCAGAACTCAGTTTTTATCGGGTTCATGACAGTTAGGGTATGTTGAAAAAAATCCAATCTCATCTTCTCCCTCAACTTCAAAATCGTCCTATATCGCTGTTTTACTTTTTTTTGTTAAGGGTGTTTAATCTTCTTTGCATGTTCACTTTGCAAAGACTGGGTCAGTACGTCTGCAGCAATGTAGGATGATTTTGAAATGATTGTTGAAGTTGAGGGAGAAAATATCATTGAGAGTTTTTTTGCATACCCTATCTGTGTTGAATCAGAATACAAACATTTCAGGCAGAGCAAGACAAGACAAGTGATTTATTTGCTGTATGTTACGCTGCTGCCACACAGATCTAATATAAATATGTGATTTCTTTCCCAGCTGTTTACCTTTACAGACATAACTGACTGATTTTGTAACTTGTGTGTGTTTTTAACATGAACTTGTGTGTATATGACAGTTTAAGCGTAATAAAACATGAAAGAGAACTTAGTTTAGCCCTCGCCTGATGTGTTGATCGGCTGCAACGATTCCTTGATTCTATTCAAGTATTCGATTTTAAAAAATCCTACTATATGTGCTTTAATTATATACATAAGTGTAGATTACATACATGCATTTTAGAGCGGCTCCATTCACAGTAAATGCTATTATCACTTACACGTGTGGAGCATCTCAAACTCCATCCATGCATGTTGTCACGAGTCTCGGTTTATTAAACATTCATCTGGGAACGCAATGAGCGCTATTTCATCAGATTTGTAAGGTAAAGCATTTATAAACCACGAGAATACATCATTATCTTTCTAAATACGCTAAAAGTTCATCACGATTTCAAAATAAAAGACTAAGCCCTCACTTTGAGTTTACACGTTTTGATGTCCACATATTCAAGAAATTACAGTGGCTGTAGCTTTTCTGTCATAAAGAAATGGTCAAATATTAAAGATTAAGTGGACATTTTAATTAATTGCAATATTAATCACACATTCAGGGTTGCCAGGTTTTCACAACAAAATCTTTGGGGGAAAACTGCGGATTTGGCAACACTGCACGGATTAAATCGCACTGTAAAGTGCAAAAACAACCGTCAGGCCGTTGGCACCCTCTGCAGTAATTTGTAATAATGCGTAATGTACATTAGCTCTATTGTTTATAAGACATTATGTATTTTAACAGTTTTGTTCAATAAAACCATATGATTTTTTGGTTTGATACTTTATTTGAACTATTATTAACTCATTGCTATTATATATATTTTAGGTCATTTTAAAGGCTATTGTTCACTTAGGTCTATTTTTATTACTACAAAAAAATTATTATAATTATCCGATTACTCGATTAATTGTCAGAATAATCAACAGATTACTCGATTATCGAAATAATCGTTAGTGTCAGCCGCTTTCTGTGCATGTGCTTCGGACGTGTGCGCTCAGAAAACCCTGTATCAGACGTTTAAACTGCTATGGCTTTAAAACGCATGATTTCCACACAATAGAAATGATAATTAAAATCAAACAGACGTTTTTTGGCATAGTATCTGAGGTATGAGCTATAAAGGCACAGCCCTTATTCTGCAAAAGGGGGCGGGGAGCAGTTGCTCATTTGCATTTAAAGAGAAATGAGACAACTGCATTTTCAAAATGATATAATAAATGATTTGTGGGGTATTTTACGCTGAAACTTTACAGACATATTCTGGGAACACTTATATTACATATTGAAAAAAAGGGCATGATAAGCATGAACCAAAAATTAAACTTCTGTCATTATTTACTTACCCTCATGTCATCCCAAACCTTTAAGACTTAATTTCTTTAAAATATCTTCTTCCTTGTTCCACAGAAGGGGAAAATTTATGAATGTGTGGGAAAACATAAAGGTGACAAAATGATGACATAATTTTCCTTAATATTTTTATGTAAACACTTCCTTCACTACTTCTAATGCTGGGAATTCTTCAGAAGGTTATGCGCACAACCAAGATAAGCATTCTGCAATTCTGAATGCTGGCTCCTGCATTGCAGTACTCTCATGAACAAGCGTTGAAGACTGAAAAGAATAAATATTTAAATAAAGATATTTTAGTTTCCTTTGCACACAAAAGTATTGTTATAGCTTCATAAAGTTACAGTTAAACCACTGACGTCACATGGACTATTTTAATGATGTCCTTACTACCTTTCTGGGCCTTAAACATGTTCGTGGCTTTCTATGCAGGATCAGAAAGCTCTTGGATTTCATCAAAAATATCTTAACTTGTGTTCCGAAGATGAACAAAGATGTCTTACAGAAATGATATGAGGGTGAGTAATTAATAACAGAACTTTCATTTTTGGATGAACTGTCCCTTTAAGGTTTATCCATATATATCTATCACATAGTAATTCCTGGGAAAAGTTGGCTTACCAGTGTCATGTGTTGAACTGAAAAGGCCCAGCACTCTGACAGGGGTCAGATATACATGTTTACTGTACAAATCTCCCTCCAAGAAGGACATCACCTCAGCAGAGGAGGAAAGATGGGTAGGACTGGAGACCAGACTCCTGCAAGGACAAAAAGTAACTCACATAAACACAGGGTTGTTTTAAAGTCTATTGGCTTTCTGGGTGTGAATCTAGGCTGTGCATTTACGGTCACTGCACTGTTTGCCTTGGGAATGTCTATTAATTGATTTTTCCTGGTGCTTTACAGATAAAACACTATAACTGCTTTTATCAACTCACAGCCGTATAAGAACATATAATAGAAGGTCAGTGTGGAGGCACGAACTGCAAATGCATTCTTCAATCATCAGGCCTCTAATTTAAAAGACAGCCAGGTTAATCTTGAGTGACAGAGACTAAATCACACCTAGAGGATCTGACCTTGCATGGGAAAGAGGACGTAATATACTCACAGTAGTATGAACCTGTGTAGGCTCTTGGTACCCAGCATTCCCCTATAAAGCTGAGCAGCAGACATGGGCTGGTAGATTAAAACGGTGGGGAAGGAAGTGACGTTCTGATCACTGCAAATGTCAGTATATTCTCCACAGTTTACTGCCGCCAAATGCACTCCATTCATACCTGAACACGATAAACAAAGAGAAAAGGTTTTAACATGTGCAGATATTAATTACACAAGACATTCTGACTGAAGTTTGTGCACATTTTTAACATAACATGCGCTGTCAGGTGATAAAATGGACATGAAATTTAATTTTTCATTTCTTCGAAGTTTTAATTATGCAGATGTGAAAACATTGCTCCCTTTGGTTGAACATCCAGTTGCATTCAATGTAAAATAATTAGTTAAGAAAACTATACAATTTAAAACAATAAATACAAATAAATAGAACATACACACGTGTGCACACACACACAACTAGCCAAAAGTTTTTGAACAGTACGTTTTTTTTTTTTTTTTTTATGTTTTGTTAAAGAAGTCCCAACCCTGCATTTATTTGATCCAAAGTACGGCAAAAATGTACAATTTTGAATTATTTTTAGTATTTAAAATAACTGCTTTCTATTTGAATATATTTTAAAATGTAATTTATTCCTGTGATTTTAAAGCTGAATTTTTAGCATCATTACCCCAGTCACATGATCCTTCAGAAATCATTCTAATATTCTGATTTGCTGCTCAAAAACATTTATTTATTTATTTTTTTTCCAGGTCTGAATTAGAAATCTTTTGAGACATTATAAATGTCTTTTGAGACATTATAAATTAAAGCATCCTTGCTAAATAAAAGTATTAATTTCTATCAATTCTTTTCTAAAAAATAAATAAATAAATAAATAAAATAATTATATATATATAATTATATAACACTCCTGTGCCTCGTATAAAACAATCGTATTAGTATTAATATCAGTAATGGTATTAATGTCACATCAATATAAAACAATCATGTTAGTATTACTGTTGAATCAAGATACACATGAATATGACTAATATCATTTGCAACTGAATACATGTAATCATCTGGAATCATCTTTCTGATTATAATGATATAAAATGCTGTAATCATTTCTATGATTTTATCGAATAATCAAGCAAAAAAAAATCAGATTCTGTTATACTTCATTTAAACTGCATCTTCCGCATTCCAGTTATACCCTTCAGGCTCTAACTGATACACACGAGCACATCTGCTGTATTCATCTTCATCTGGTTCGATATTAGGTCTTGGATCTGGAGCTGGTGGACGAGCCCCTTCTCGTTGCACACTTAGCATAACTTGATAAGTCCCTCTCGTTGTAAGCGAAGCAATAGTACGCATAATAGAATTGTTGATACACTGAATTAGACATGGAGCGATCAACAACACAATTAACAGTAAAACAATAATCGGTATTACAATATATATATATATATATATACACACACACACATACTGATTCCAAGCTTTTGAACGGTATAGTGTATAATGTTACAAAAGTTTTTTTATTTCAGATAAATGCTTTGCATTTTTCTATTAATTAGAGAATCCTGAAAATAACTCAACAGTTTTAAATACTGATAATAACAATAGTAATAATAAATAATGTTTCTTAAACAGCAAGTTAGCATATTAGAAGAAGAGACTTCTTTAAAAAAAAAAAAAACATTAAAAACCTTACTGTTCAAAAACTTTTGACTGGTAGTGTATATACACAAAAAAGTGATACACATTAACATAAAGGTGAATAAACAATGGCTGTTTAGTTTATTTAATTGCATTAAATCAAATTATTTAAAAAAAAAAATGAGGACATAAGGAATAGAGGAAATTACTTAATATATCAACTAAAAATCACAGACAAGCGTGTTAAAAAAACATTACAAAAATGGCTCAGAAAAGGGAAGTTAGTTCTGAGAAAACTTTGTTTGCAGATTTTACTTGGTTTTATATTTTGTCATCAAATAATGCAATAACTTAAGTGTCCAAATACTTTCTGAGGCCAGTGTAAAAGCAAAACAAATTATTATGTATAAATAGAGAATGACTTTTCTTTAATATTATCTGAAAACAAAAAGCATAACATAACTCGATTTACAAAATTTCTACATTTTCGATTTTGTTCACCACTGAAATGCTTTTACCTTCAAGTGCATCTGCCACCTCTATATACGACTGAATGAAAGCCATACAAACAGCATCCCCTAGAGGACAAAAGTGGATATATCAGGCTAGACTCTTGTTATACATCAAATACAATAATACAAAAACTAAAACTCACATTTAAAATAAAACAGCACCACTGTGATTTCATCCTGTGTGACTGTTTTTTGAAAAGTGTCTGAAGTGAGTTCAACAACGGACTCCAAATCCAGCATAAGATCACGGTCTCTGTACACAGACTCGGACACCTCGTCATCGAGGATATCTGGATAAATTCAACAAGATCTTTAGAAGCAGTTCAAAACCATTGGAACCACAGTATTAGTTAGCAATAGGCGGCATCCTACCAGGATCTGACCAGTGTTCTTCATCTTCCTCTTCTTCTTCTAACTTGTGATCTTGCAAAAGTTCTTCTTTGAAAAGTTTCACAACATCATCTGTGCTTTTCAGGGTAAAATATTTCACATCCTGTTGAGAAAAGCTTTTGTTAAAAATAGATTTTTTCAAATAACCGCAAACACATTCGAAGGTTATGCTGACCTCCTGTGGGAGTCTGTAAGCAGCGTTGTATTTCAGCGGAGTTTCCACGTTCGGACTGTTCCTTAAAAACGAAGAGGAGAAAGAAACTAATCAAGATCAAGAGGGGGATACTTTGTTGACTGAAAATAAGATCTGTGGAAGGCAATTTGGAGATGTGTATTGGATGCTGTGTGGATATATCAAAACTGACCCAATTTACGTTCTTAAAAAATGTCCGTACTCCTATTGTGCATGAGCCATTTGTATATCCTTTGCCCAAAAGCATTACTTATCATGATCTTTAATATACTGTACAAACTTTCTATACTTCTGAAATGCTTTGTATTTTAAACTGATGCATGGGAAAATAAATATTATCCAGATAGGGAAGAAAAAAAAAAAAAAAAAAAAAAAAAAAAAAATCAAGAAACCAACCACTTAGCCTTATTTGGAGAAATAATAGAATACTTTTTTTTTTTTTTTAAGCAAGGATGCTTTAAATTGATCAAAAGTATGAGAAAAATATTTATAATTAACAAAAGATTTGTAATTCAGAAAAATGCTGTTCTGGACTTTTTTTATTCATCAAAGAAACCTGAGAAAATTCTACTCAGCTGTTTTCAACATAATAATAATAATAATAATAATGTTTTTAAACAGCAAATCAGAATATTAGAATGATTTCTGAAAGATCATGTGACTGGAGTAATGATGCTAAAAATTCAGCTTTGAAATCACAGGAATAAATTACACTTTAAAATATATTCAAACAGAAAACAGTTATTTGAAATAGTAAAAATATTTAATTGCACTTTGGGTCAAATAAATGTAGGCTTGGTGAGCAGAAGAGACTTTTTTAAAAACAGTTAAAAACTGTTCAAAAATTTTTCATTGGTAGTGTATATACATTTTCTGGAATACTTTCTGGAATATTCAGCAAGGATGCATTAAATTGATTAAATGTGATAGTAAAGACACATTTACACAGTTACAAAACATTTCTAATAAATGCTGTTGTTTTTAACTTTATATGCAAGAAAAAAATCTTTTAAAAAAGTGTCATATTTTCTACAAAAATATTATGCAGCATAATAAAATGTTAATATAGTATTAAGCAGCTTTACAAAATATCAAGCCCTGTTTTCACTATTGATAATAATAATAAATGTTTCTGGATCACCAAATCAGCATATTAGAATGATTTCTTAAGGGTCATGTGACACTAAATAAAATAATTAAAATATATTTAAACAGAAAACAATTATTTTGAATCATAATATCTCACAGTATTTATTTTTTTACCCTATTTTTAATCAAATAAAAGATTTTAAAAATTAAAAAACATCTGACCAGTTAGTTTTATATACTCATATATATGAGTATATAAAACTAACTGGTCAGATGTTTTTTAATTATATATATAAATATATATATATATATATATATATATATATATATATATATATATATATATATATATATATATATATACTAAATAAATGATAAAAAAAAAACAAAAAAAAAAACAGATCAAATAAAAAAAAAAATATTTCTTAGTTCACAACATCCACTGCTTAAGCTAACTGCCTGCTGTAAAGTGTTGCCCATTATTTCCCATTAAATCTTGTTACAAAATTATTCAAGTTAAAGGGATAGTTCTCCCAAAAATGAAAATTCTGTAATTAATTACTCACCCTTATGTCGTTCCAAACCCCTAAGAACTACATTCATCTTTAGAACACAAATAAAGATATTTTGGATAAAATCCAAAACTTTTCTGACCCTGCATAGACAGCAAGACAACTACCACATTCAAGGCCCAGAAAGGCAGTAAGGGAATCATTAAAATAGTCCATGTGACATCAGTGGTTCAAATTTAATTTTATGAAACTATGAGAATACTTTTGTGCAAAGAAAACCAAAAAAGCAACAACTTTATTCAACAATTGTTTTCCCTTTCAGTCTTTGACGCGCAAGTTCATTTTGGGGTGAACTATCCCTTTAAAAAAAAATTGCATTGCTGTTTTTGTTGTCGTCAGCAGTACCTGTGAATGAGCACTACGCCGACCTCTCCACGGAGCTGCATGGCGAGAGTTTGAGCGGTGGCCCGATCCAGGTGCTCGGTTTGGGGCTGAGAGAACAGATACAGCACGGGCACACCGAGGTGCATATGAACCACATCTACCTCAGACGGGTCTACCACCTCCTCTGTCTGCCAGAAAACAAGTCCACAACAAGTTCAAAACAAACTGAAGTGAGATTCAGAATTCAAGCTGCTTTTCATTATATCTGGCATTAATGACAAGAAGTTGATGATGCTTTCTCACCACTAGAGGTGCCTCCATCAGCTGAAGGAAGGTGTGTATGTTGATGGTGTTGAGAGGTTTTCTCATGGGAGTGCTGGGACATGGATCAGACTGCCTGGATATACCTTTACAGTGCAAAAACCACAGTCGTGCTTGAGAGGAAGAGGGATCGACAACCCTGTGATAGAAAACAGAAGATTCATATGAGAGACAATGAAGTAGTAGAAGAATTTGCAATAATTTAAATCAATATGAAAAAATATTTAGTTTATTATATATAAGCAGTTGGAAAGGATTTTATAATTAAATCAAACCATTTAATTTAACCACATTTTAAATTGGTAACCACATTTTTGTTACTTGAAATAAACTACACTACCAGTCAAAAGTTTTTGAACAGTAAGATTTTTAATGGTTTTTAAAAAAAGTCTCTTCTGCTCACCAAGCCTGCAATTATTTTTTTTAAAGTACAGCAAAAGCAGGAATATTGTGAAATATTTTTACTATTTAAAATAACCTCTTTCAATTTGAATATATTTTAAAATGTAATTTATTCCTGTGATCAAAGCTAAATTTTCAGCATCATTATTCCAGTCTTCAGTGTCACATGATCCTTCAGAAATCATTCTAATATGCTGATTTGCTGGACAAGAAACATTTATCATTACTTTTCTTAATATTTAAAACATTGAATTTTTTTTAGGATTCTTTGATGAATAGAAAGATCCAAAGATCAGCATTTATCTAAACTTAAGAAAGCTTTGTAACATTATACACTATACCATTCAAAATTCAGTATAATTTTTTTTTGTAAAAGAAATTATAGAAATTAATACTTTTATTTAGCAAGGATGCTTTAAATTGATCAAAAGTGATGATAAAAACGTATAATGTTACAAAAGATTTCTATTTCAGATAAATGCTGTTCTTCTAAACTTTTTATTCATCAAAAAAACTTGAAAAAAATTCTACTCAGCTGTTTTTAGCATCATAATAATAATAATAATAATAATAATAATAATAAATGTTTTTTGAGCAGAAAACCAGAATATTAGAATGATTTCTGACGGATCATGTGACTGGAGTAATGATGCTAAAAATTCAGCTTTGCAATCACGGGAATAAATTTCATTAAAATATATTCAAATAGAAAACAGTTATTTTAAATAGTAAAAATATTTCAAGATTTTACTGTTTTGCTGTACTTTGGATAAAATAAATGCAGACTTGGTGAGCAGAAGAGACTTTTTAAAAAAAAAAACAAAAAAAAAAAAACTTTTGACTGGTAGTGTATAACTGAAACAAATGTCTAAGCTTTTAAAATATTTTATTTCAGCTACAGTTTATTTTCTTTCCAGTAACAAAAATGTGGTTACAAGTTTGATAAGTGGTTTAATTTTATGGCTGCGACCACAATCTAAACTTTTTTCAATTTTTGTTTAATTTAACTTAGTATTACAATAACTAAAATACAAATAAAAAAGTAATAATAATAATAATAAAAACTACACAAAAAATATGTATGTATATATATATATATATATATATATATATATATATATATATATATATACACAATCATTCTAATTCTAAGTTTTAACAAAAACTACAATAGAGTACCAACGATACAAAAATAACACTGGTTGTTGGATATCCAAACAGGTAACAACTCTAGGAACACATTGTAGCCATTTTTTTTTCATAATTACGGCAACATAAAAATTGTCATACGTCACACCTCTGTTTATTTTATGCTTTGAGTGCTTTAGGTAAGTACTTAAAGTATATTGCTCCTTAAAGTAATATAAAACTTACCCCATATGCTTCAGGACCAAAGAGCCAGTCGTCTGGACAAACTGGTATTTGGTTCCATACACAAATGCTGTCTCCATCAAAGCTCGGTGCTCTATCCCAACAAAAAAAAAAAAAAAAAAAAAAAAAAAAAAAAAAAACGCACACACAAGAGATATATAATATTGTTTCATTCCAACCAAGACAATGGACTATAGATAAAATAGAGATTGTACCTGGAAGGCCAAGCACTGGTATGTGACCGACCACAATGTCACTGTTTTGTTTGGCAGTGCTCTCCACACGCAGCAGCTCAGCAGGTGTGTGCACATAACGGACCTCATTGAAGAGGACAGAGCTGGATGGAGGAAATTAAGGGCACATTCAAAGGTCAAGGTCATCATTTTAGTTCCATCAGGCAGAAATATGCACATCTTTAAATACTGGTACAACTGAAAAATTAAGATGAACTCACAAAAGGACATGAGAAACAATTGCGTTGACGTCAAATACAGTATCAATGTCGAAACTCCTCAGGACCTCAGAGCCTCTGAAATGATAAAAAAAAAAAAGACCAAAAGTTATATAACATCTCATATAATTAATATAATTATGAAAACGAACCATTTTTACACTTTCTTGTCTCATTTACGCTACCAGTCAAAAGTTTGTGAACTGTAAGATTATGTAGTGTGTTTTTTTTAAAAGAAGTCTCTTCTGTTCACCAAACCTGCATTTATTTGAAGTACAGCAAAAACAGTAAAATTTTTAAATGTTTACTATTTAAAATAACCGTTTTCTATTTGACTATATTTTAAAATGTAATTTATTCCTGTGATTTCAAAGCTGATTTTTAGCATCATTACACCAGAAATACCTTCAGAAATTATTCCAATATTCTGATTTGCTGATTATTGAACAGCAAATCAGCATATTAGAATGATTTCTGAAGGATCATGTGACACTGAAGACTGGAGTAATGATGCTGAAAATGTAGCTTTGATCACAGGAATAAATTACATTTTAAAATATATTTAAATAGAAAGGTGTTATTTTAAATAGTAAAAATATTTCACAATATTACTGCTTTTACTGTATCTCTGATCAAATAAATTCAGGCTTGGTGAGCAGAAGAGACTTCTTTAAAAAAACTTTAAAAAACTTTTGACTGGTAGTGTATTTTTTTTATATGTTCCTATTCATTTTCACTTTAGTTGTTTTTCTTTTTACTTTGAAATTTAAATTTTTGAACTTTTTGACATTTAAATCTTCATTTGAAAAGTAATGCATATAGAATGATATGAGGGTAAAGTTTATAAACTTATACCTGAACAGATATGCCTTGGTCATTAGCTCTTCTCCTGTGCAGTAGTTTGGTATAGCATCTTTTGAACAGTTCACCTGTAAAAACAATCAGTTATTCAAGCTGATATTACTGCAGTATAGATCACCATCACATACTACATAACTAGATATCGGAAAGCTCCTTCTGCTGACATTCTGATTCAGCTCTATGATGAGATCTGAAATTAGATTTTGCTCACCTTTACAACAGATATCCCATAGTCCTCAAGGGCATCAGCTGACATCTCAAGCTGCTCCATGAACAGTTTGATGGTTGGATTGACTGCAAGAAGAACTAAAGCTTATGTAATAGTCTATGAACTTTAAAAATTAACTTTTCAAAGTTTCTTGACACCTCAAATCCATTGATTCAGCAAATACACTGATGTGCTGATCTGAGAATTGACTCTTGCTTAGCTTTGCACATTATTATAACCGCTCTGCAATCGTCTGCAACACATTTATCAAAGTCTCACCGTGATTTCCAAAGTATACAAAGGACGTCTTCCCTGCGTGCATCCTCTCCGTGAAGCTCTGGCTCGAATCTTCTATCAGTTTGGAGGAACATTGCTCTGCTGTTAGGCTAAATAAAATCGCAATCAAATAGATGATGCACATGGTGTCTTTTATCACGTTATGGCCCTTTAAATTAGTTCATATTAAGGATGAGCCCAGTAAAAACTGGTGCACAACGAATATATCTATATTCAATCAAAACAACTCGCTTGGGCTGTGCTACTAAATGCGTCAGGCATAACCTAACTAATTGGGCAGCCTATAAAAATAATATATATAGTCATTTTGACAATATAAATCCACTAGGTTAATGAATGCCGTTCAATAAGTACTGAAAACCTACATCCTCAAACACTAAGACAACATGCGCAAACGTTTTCCAATCAAATTTGTGAGGCGGGTTCAACGGTGAGCTAAACACCAATCAGAAAGCTCAAAATACAAAGCAGAACCACTGAGAAAACCAATGAAAATTAAGTAGGCGGAAGGTTCGGTGAAACGCCTGTCATTTTGGCTCGAATCTAACTGGATTTTTCTATTCACCGCTTTTTCAGTTGAGAGCCAAGATGGCGACTAAAGCGCGTTGGTTTCTAGCTTCGTCCTATTGGCCAATACGTGGGGCCCGAGCGTGGTCGCTGTCTACATTTAATAATCGCTTTTTTCAGAGTTGTTTTTCTTTGCTCGGAGGGAGCTGCCTTGCAGAGATTTGGGTATTTTCCCTATACTTGTTTCTTATTCCTTTCTTATAAAACATACAAGAATCCACGGCATGCATAAGCCACAGCTTAACATATTGTACACCCTTCAATTAATAAACATTAAGTAATTATCTAATTATTTATATATGCACACTGTTATGTTAGTAATTAAGTAATTAAAATCAATTCGTACTAATTTAACCACTGCATGTTTACAAAAACAACATGCGCAAACGTCCAAGCATTGTTGAAAACAACAATGCCCATACTCTTGAAAATTAAAAACGTAGAGGACCAGAGGCAGGACACCTAAAAGACAACTGATTGGTTTCTCAAAAAAAGTAGGCGGCGATGTAAATCGGTTTTCGCCGAACGTACTTGAAAAGTCTATCATTTTGGCTCGAATGCAACAGAAATTTTCCATTCAGCGCTATTCAAACGAGAGCCAACATGGCGACACACTCGCGTCAGATTCTAGTCTTTTCCCATTGGCCAGTGGGCGGGGCCAAAGCCACAACGCTAGCCAGCTGATCGCCTTTTTCTAGCGCTAGAGTTGGTTTTTCTTAGCTCGGAGGGAGCTGCCTTGCAGAGATTGGGGGACTCTGCAGTTTTTTTTAATTGTTTGTTTTTCACATTTGGTTATAAACATCCAAGAATTTGCTTTAAAGTTTATTCCATACGACAAGAAGTTGGGGCAGCAGCAGTTTTGTATTTTCAGCTTATATGTCATGTGTAATTAAGTTTGACGTTTTTCCAATTCTCCTAATTTCAAAACGTCTGCATGAAAAGTTAAATGGAAAAGGAAAACGGTAGAGCGTTCTGGATAAGTCGACGTGATAGCGAGCATCCCGTCGATATGTTGTTTTTACTAGAAAACCAGGTCAGTGTCAATGTTTGGACGGACTCATCCTCCTCCTCCTCATCATCATCATCCTCAGCCGAACTGATCCAAGCTGCGGTTCCCCCGTCCGTTCAGCTCGGTCTCACGGTTCTCTACACGGTTTTGTATTCGCTGCTCTTCGTGTTTGTTTACCTGCAGCTCTGGTTGATTCTGCACTACGGACACAAGCGCTTCAGCTACCAGAGTGTTTTTCTCTTTCTGTGTTTGCTCTGGTCGGCATTGAGGACGACACTTTTCTCTTTCTACTTTAAAAATGTTGTTCAAGCAAACCAGCTTCAGCCTTTGCCGTTTTGGCTCCTGTATTGTTTTCCAGTCTGCCTGCAGTTCTTCACCCTGTGTCTGCTCAACCTTTATTTTGCTCAGGTAAGTCTCACTTTGCTATTTCCCCAATTTGTTTTTGTTAACACATCTTCAAAATGCGTCTTTATGACATGTAATATGTTATACAGAGATAATACGAGTCCTTTTGCATGTAGTTAAATTGCCATTTCCATGCAACTCACATCTGAGTGGGTCCCTCCCACCAAATGTGTTTACTTCATGTGACTGACTTGGAACTTCATGCTGTAATTGCGATTAAAAGCACCGTCATGTTGTCACACAGGCAAATTATGTTGTTTCAAACATTTCGAGACATTCATCATGTTCATGATACTGGGACAAGAGCACAGCTGGAGGTCATCAGTTTCTGCTCAAGCCCCTCTGCTTGGCCACAACAGTGCAGTTCACAGGACAGTCTGAATGAGGTCTATTATTGCCACTTTTGGTCCATCCTTCCACCCTTTGTAAAGTCTTGGCCGTCTGTGAATGCATAACCTCATCATGCAGGGGGTGAAATATTGTTCATCTCCTCTCCGAAGCTTTATGCACTGGAGAGCAGAACATCACAGGCCTCTATGCTGGAAAAGAAACAACTACTTAGTTCACCAAAAATTAACATATTTTCATATCGGTCCAAAGCTGTTTGATTTGATGTATTCTGTAGACCAGAAAAACAGATGTTTAGAAGTATGTCCATGCTGCTCTGTTCCATACAGAGAAAGTGAATGGTGACCAAGGGCTGTCAAGCCCCAAAAAGGAGAATAAAAGCAACATAATTTGCACTATATTCCAAGTCTTTTGATGTTATATATGTTGGTTTTGTGATAGAAACTGATATAAATGGTTAAGCTACAGGCATTCCTGTAGTTCAAAAAGTACAGTATATTATTTGCAATGTCACGAGTTTAATTCTCAGTGCATTTAAGTCACATTACTGAACATCTAAAATCTCCTGTGTGATTTGAATATGCACTTATATGTGACCCTGACCCACAAAACCAGCCATAAGGCTACATTCTTTGAAATTAAGATTTATACATCATCTGAATAAATAAGCTTTCCATTGATGTATGGTTTAGGATAGGTTAATATTTGGCTGAGATACAACTATTTGAAAATCTGGAATCTGAGGGTACAAAAAAATCTAAATATTGAGAAAATCACCTTTAAAGTTGTCCAAATGAAGTACTTAGCAATGCATATTACTAATCAAAAATTAAGTTTTGATGTATTTACGGTAGGAAATTTACAATATCTCTTAATGAAACATGATCTTTACTGAATATCCTAATGATTTTTGGCATAAAAGAAAAATCGATAATTCTGACCCATAAAATGTATTTCTGGCTATTGCTACAAATATACCCATACTGCTTATGACTGGTTTGGGGGTTTAGGGTCACGTATGTCTTAATGCACCATATTTGAGTAGACGCAAACGTGAATGAGATGTTCAGAACTGCATACAAGCTGTATTAAATACATTTATGCTGTTTTATTGTCATTTTTTAAGCTTGAAAAGCCCCTGCACACCATTCATTTTCTTTTTATGAAAAAGAGAAGTGTCATTCTGATAAACTTCTCTTTTTTTGTTTTTCATAAGTAAGAGCGGCCCTTTAAAAGACAGTAATCTAAGTATCTAATCAATGAGAGGGTAGTTTATAATGTTTGTTTGCTCTGGAGGTTTTGTTTTACACATAACTGTTGTTGATTTGACTCTAATTTGGAAGAAAAGTGCATATGAGATTCTCATTATTATTCATGTCCCAAACTCAACAAATGTGCGCTTTGCCCTTTCCGTTCTGTCTGACATCACCCCGCTCTGATATGAATCTAACCTTGCTTATATTGCATTTTATTTCGGCCGTAGTCAGCACATAGAGCTGTGGCACAATCAAACCTGACTGACAGGCCCTGCAGTCTTGTTAGATTTATTGACAGCTTTGTTTTATGCAAGCACTGTTTATGCCTGTCTACAGCCTTTCCCCTTACACCCACATTAAGTTGCGGAGGGTTGCTCGAGAGAGCTGGTCTTTGTTTGTGCGTATTCCTCGGGAGCTATTTGAGATGTGGGCATCGTACCGACACTGCCTGAACAGCGCGAGTTGGCATTTGAAGGTGCGAGCCAATCAGAGGCACCTGCTGCAACAGCATTACATCACCCTGCTCAATCCTGTACTATTCCAGGCACAACAAAAGGGGTGTGCAGCATTCTGTTCTGAGAACAGCCACCGCACAGACAAAGACGCCGAGCACCCCGACTCGCCGAAAAACAAAATCACATCGGTGGGGTACTGTAGCCGTATGGGGTATATATCCGAGTGGGTCGTTTGTGTGGCCGTAAATACTGTGTTGAGTTTTAGGGCTCTGTTCACTAATTTGTGACCTAATGACCACTGTTTGCCCCACATTAATTTTTCTTGGTAATTGGATGTAGCGATTGATGTCTCATGCTAGTTGCTGCAAAAACAGGTTAGCTGTGTCTCATCATATGGCATTTTTTATCATAACTATTTTTTAAATAATTTATGTGATTCTTATATATTTGTTATTTTTTTTAAAGAGGTTTATATATATATTTAGATATACTATTTTAAGGTTTATATATCATTTAATATATATATAACTATATTTTAATATATTATATATATATATTTAATATATATATAACTATATAATAAAAAAAAATATATATATATATATATATATATATATATATTATAGTAATGATAAAATAAAACATTTATATAATTTAATAATTATATATTAAAAAATATATCTATCTAATCTATCTATCTAAAAGCAGCATTATGCATAATATATCTGTAAAAAAACATGCACACAAATATTGTATTCAGTAAACTATTTATTAAAAAAAATAGATTTTTTTTTTTAAATATTAGATTAGATTTAATATGTGTAATATTAATATGCATTACTACATTTTATATATATATATATTCTCTTTAGGGGAATGAAATGGCAACACCGTAAATAATGCATTTTATTCTTTGCAAGTGTTGGGTCGTATTTCACGGTTTTCGTATCTGTTCTTCCTCTGTCTTCCAGTTCCCTGAGGTGGCACCAAAGTGATGACCAATTAATTTTTCAAATTACACTTTCAGCAACTCTTGTGCAGGAAACAAATTAAAGGCGTGCGTACTGTGAACGCCAACTGTTTACGTGAAGCAGAAACTCCCCCATGAATCACATGTGTGATTTCTGCATGTAGGTGTGTGAGTGTGATGCATCACATGAGACCTCATCAGCAAAGCCCTGCAAAGAAAATAGATGGGTCATTTTTTACTCTCAGATGTTTTTTTTTTTTGCTGTTAATGCAGTTGGTGGCACGATGTCGGCAGTTTTGGGTGCAGTCTGGGTGTTTTTAATAATTTTATATAGTACATTAAATTTGTCTTTTTTCCCTTAATTTATAAAAATCCAGTACCTTTACCAAAAGTCCTGTTTAAGGTAATACACTTGACAGAGGCATCCTGGTGGGTTTAAAAGCAGAAATGTGCAGCTTGTAGTTTTGTTAAAGCACTTATCTTATTATTATGTTTTTTTCTGGTTAATAATAGCACTGCTGGTGTTAACACTTCTGAACATAGATTTTTCTTATGTAATCAACCCCTTTCTATTATTCTTGTGCATATAATGCAGAAGATTCAGCTTGTCGGCTCTACATGGTCATGATAACAGGAGTTGAAAAACTGGCAGTGTTTTTTAAAATCTTTTATGCTCACCAACGCTGCATTTGTTTAATCAAAATATGGTAAAACAATATTATTTTTTAAATAATATTACATTTGAAAATATCGGTTTCCTATTTTAACATATTTTAAAAATGCTATTTATTCCTGTGATGGCAAAGCTGAATTTTCTGCATCATTACTCCAGTCTTTAGTGTCACATGATCCTTCAGAAATCATTCTGATTTGCTGATTTGGTACTCAGTTTTGCATTATCAGTGTTGAAAATGGTTGTGCTGCTTAATATTTTTGAGGAATAGTAAAATAAAAAAAAAAGTATAAAAATTACTGATTTTGAACAGTAGTGTGTCATGTATAAGAACTAATAGCTACATGCACTACCAGTCAAAAGTTTTTAAACAGTAAGATTTTTAATGTTTTTTTTTTCTCTTCTGCTCACCAAGCAAAAGCAGTAAAATTTTGAAATATTTTTAGTATTTAAAATAACTTATTTGAATATATTTTAAAATATAATTTGTTCCTGTGATCAAAGCTATTTTCAAATCAGAATATTAGAATGATTTCTGAAGGATCATGTGACTGGAGTGATGCTAAAAATTCAGCTTTGAAATCACAGAAAAAAATTACATTTTAAAATATATTAAAATAGAAAGGAGTTGTTTTAAATAGTAAAAATATTTCAAAATTTTACTGTTTTTGTTGTGCTTTGGATCAAATAAATGCAGGCTTGGTGAGCAGAAGGATTCTTTAAAAAAAAAAAAATAATTACAAATCTTACTGTTCAGAAACATTTGACTGGTAGTGTATTTCAATGTTTGTTCATCAACATTTCATTACATCATAGACTTTAAATGTAAGTGCTAAATGATAAATCCAAACCATGCTTCAGTAAAGCTTAACCTATTTTGAATCCATTCACATGAATATATAGATTTCAGTCACAATAAACAGCAGCGCAGTGAAATTTCCAACTCAGAAAAGTAGTTATGAAACATGGTGCAATGGAAAGAAGTTTCCTGCAATACGGCTGCATACGTTCGCTTATTTAATCAAATGTTCTGTACTATTTAATGTAGTTTTCAAAGAATGACATCCTTGATGTTGCTAATGTCAGGCCTAATGTCATCTCTTGACCATAACAGTAGCTGGGCTTGACATTTCTTCACATATAACACGTCAAAACACAGATTCATGGCTTGTTTCTACAGCACGTATAAGCCGAGAGAATCTTATTAATTCAGTTTGTCGAGGAATCTTTATAATGGGCAGCCAAACAGAGGCATCACCCCCGCACAGCTACGGCTTACTGGAATGTTGTTTTCTTATTCCACACTCACCCTCTTTCTCCTTGTAAACCATCCATGATATGCAAGTTTGGTGTAGATCGTTATGCCATGTTCCTCCTCCTCCAGTACTCATATTTGAGACCAGGTCACATGATCGGGCTCAGTAACAGAAACAAGCCACCTGATTTGTTTAACAAACTTAGGCACCTGTTTGAGCTGTTCATTGGCCATAAATCACATTTCGCCCTTTGACAGCTGACTTGGAGAAGTTTAGGTTGGAATTTGTTTTCGGCGAATGATTTTAGCAGTTGTGCTGTTGTGTCAGGAGAGGTTCGGGACGGCTGTTGTTAATCTGTAACTAGGCCACAGTTTCTTTGGCAGGGATCTCTAGGTACTGTAGACCTGCTTGTCATGTACAGGGAAGAAGTGGGTAACGAGAACAGTCCACAAGAGCATTGAAGGAAAACAGCCGTTTAATCCTCCTTCCTAAATTAGCCGCTTGTTTGTTTGTGGTAAATACAGTTGTTGTTTCTCGACATGAGTGGGCTGAATTTGACTCATATACTGTCACTATCTTAAAGGAGCCATGTTGTACTCCTTTGTGCATTGTTTTTCCCTGATGCCCACTAGTTAGTCATGGTGTCTTGTACCGAAAATAGTTAACGCTTTTATAAATAACCATTCTCCTTTAGTACTAAACACACCATTTTAGCTACTATACCTTTAAGACAATGTATGTTATGTAAAGAATAATTGACAACTGGCCGTTGCATTACTTTCTAATAATTCACACCCAAGGTGGTGGTGAGACCACGACCTTGGGTGTGCGTTGTTTTCAAATGGACCAGTCAGTTATTCCGCTTATACTACAGTTACCACACCTTAAGACGTTGTACAGGTATTGCATTTCAAGACACTTGTCCGGTTTTGTGCTTAAAACGCTTCAGTGCATAGGATTAATTTCTTAATTTCAGCCTATGCCTCTATTGCCAATTCCAAAATGTCATTTTAGACCTAGAGCGGTTGACAGTAATGCTATTGATAGTTGTTAATGCAGTTATGAGAGAGAGATTAAGTGTGTGTGAATTACCTGAGTCTGTTTGTTTCTCAACAGTGTTTGGTAGCAGAGTCTCTGCTAATAACGAAACTACAAAATTCGTCTGCTTCAAAATTGCTGTTATTACTTCACTAGTGAGAAATGACAAGTATCTTTTAAGTTGCTAAACTGTTTTACTGATAAAATCGTCAGTGCAGTGCTGATAACACGTTTCTGTGCATATGTGTGTTTCTTTGTATGCAAGTGTGTGTCAGTCTTGTATGCGTGTGCGTTTGGGAGAGAGCGGAAGAAAGGGACTATTTGCTTTCTGTACAAAATAAAATGTAATGTTGTGGCAAAAACATGGAAATAATTTATTTTTATCTAGTTGTTTACTGTATTTAATTACTTGGTCAGTGTCATTGTGGGTGTTGGTTATTTTGCTGTTGTAAGCTGTAAGGATTTTTTTTAAATTATGAATAATGAAAACGTTTGGCAAAGTGATATGGACATGTAATGTGATCAAGACCTGTCTGGAACTACTTTCGCTGTGCATTTCCCTTAAAATAGTTGCACACCTTTAGATTGTTCGCCGACCAGTCAGATTTGAGCATTCAGTTACAAGTATTATTATTAACATCAATGTATTTAGATATAAATACGTTATAGGTTGTGAATGGCTCACCTATGAATTTGTAAGAATTTCATGTTTTTTAAAGAAGCCTATTATGCTCACCAAGGGTGCATTTGTGATTTTTTTTAAAAAAAATAAATCAATCAGTCAATTCATGTTTATTTGTGTAGCGCTTTTCACAATACAAATCACTGCAGAGCAGCTTCACAGAAAATTCAAGTTTTTACAGTTCAAAATATTACAGTCCCCTTTCAGAATCTGCAATATGTTCATTATTTTACCAAAATAAGAGGGATCATACAAAATGCATGTTGTTGTTTTTTTTGTACTGACCTGAATAAGATATTTCACATAAAATGTTTACATATAGTCCACAAGAGAAAATAATAGTTGAAATCATAAAAAACGAGACGGTTCAAAAGTTTACATATACTTGATTCTTAATACTGTGTTGTTTCCTGAATCATCCACAGCTGTTTTTTTTTGTTTAGTGATAGTTGTTCATGAGTCCCTTGTTTGTCCTGAACAGTTAAACTGCCCACTGTTCTTTAGAAAAATCCTTCAGGGTCCCACAAATGCTTTGGTTTTCCAGTATTTTTGTGTATATGAACCCTTTCCAAAAATGACTGTATGATTTTGAGATCCATCTTTTTACACTGAGGACAACTGAGGGACTCATATGCAACTATTACAGAAGTTTAAAACAGAGAAAAGGAAAGAAAAAACATGCATTGCTGGGGCGTGAAAACTTTTTGAATTTGAAGATCGGGGTAAATTTAACTTATTTTGTCTTCTGGGAAACATGTAACTGTCTTTTGTAGCCTCTGATGGACAGTACTAAATGAAAAGAAAAAAGATATTTAGGCAAGATAAGAAAAATGTACACATCTACATTCTTTTCAAAAGTTTTAACCCCCTTGTGGATCATTCAGGTAAGAACACTGTATTAAGAATCAAGGGTATGAAAACTTTTGAAAAGGTAATTTTTAAAAATAAATTCAGCCATTATTTTCTCTTGTAGACTATATGTAAACATTTTATGTGAAATATCTTATTCAGGTTAGTACTAAATAAACAATAACATGCATTTTGTATGATCCTTCTTATTTTGGTAAGATAATTAACAAAAACTGTATAGATTTGTAATTAATTTATGAGTATGTCATGATCTATTAGTGACGAACGCAGCACTAAGATCAAGTAAAACCAGCAATGAGACACAGCCTTGGTCTGATACAGGAAGCAAGTCACTTGTAATTTTAACAAGTGGAGTTTCTATGCCATGATGGGGCCTGAAACCAAATCAGTGAATCAGTAAAACTAGTAACATTGTGAAATATTATGACAGTTTAAAGTGGCAAGTTTCTATTTTAATATTTTAGTGTCATGATCCTTCAGAAATTATTTTTATATGCTGATTTGGACATTTTTCAGGATTGTTTGAATAGAAAATGGAAAAAAAACAGCATTTATTTAATATGATCTTTTTGTAGCAACGTAAAAGTGTTTACTGTCACTATTGATCAATGTAATGCTTAATTTTTGGGTAAAAGTGTTTATTTATTAAAAGGAAAAAATCCTAACCCAAACAGGGTCCACAAAATTAACAAAATGTAATATAAAATCTACATTTTAGGAGTACATTAGCATATCAAATAGCCTAAAAGCTGCTCAAGTACAAAGCCACAAACCTATTTTGATTTCACGTGGTCTATTAAGTATTTGTTTATCTAGTGTCATGTTATCTAGTGTCTTTTTTTTACGCTGTGTGTTGACAAAGCTCATGTGGCATCACGTGAAAGTGTAACCTTTATGATTTTAGTTACCACAGCATGTTTGTTCACACTTTTCTGAATGTTTCTCTTCATTTGCCTGTTCATATTCCTGTGGAGGTTTGTGTTTGCTGGCTCCAGACCTTATACAAGCATTTGTGTCATGGACATGTAAAATATGACTCATTTGGCTTGGGCTTTGTGTAGAAAGAGCTTCAAACTCACATCATTTCTGCTCCCCAAACACACACTTGCTCGCTTGAATGACTGCAAGATAATCAGAATCAAATAGATAGAGGGAATGATTGTCCCAAGGGTTGCTAAACAGGTTTCTTTAAGGCCGATGATAAAACTGTTTTTGTTTTATTACCTGGGCTTAAGAGTAGCGGTCATACAAAAGGTTAGTGTTTTGGTGCTGTTTTTATTGTGGCATTGGGTGTGAGTTGGTAAAGCCTGTAGTTTGGGCATGAAGTTGGCATGCCTTGACCTGAAAGTATTCATTAGTGCTGTTTTGAACTCCTGATGTCCTGTGTAGCCTGACATTTGACTGTTAACATAGTCCGGTCTCACCTAAAGACTGTCTGACATTTAAAGTGATTAACTATAGTTTGTTTTGCGTGCCTTTTAGGGGTGGATTAAGCTGATGGATAAAGGGGTGGATAAAGAAGATATAGAAGCCCATATCTGCCAGACAGTGTCTTTTATTTATCTCATAATTTTTAGTTTGTCATAATTTTTACTATTTCATAATTTCATCTTTTTGTCAGTTTTGCCTCTTTATCTCATACCTGTGACTTAGTATTCCATAATTTCTTCAATTTTACCTTTTCATCTCATAAATATGACTTAGTATTTCATAATTTAATCTTTCTGTATTATTTTTTCGACTTAATGTCATAATTATGATTTAGTATCTCATAATTGTCATTTTGTCAGTTGAGTTTTTTTTTATCTCTGCAAAGACTTAGTATCTCATAATTAAATGTTTTTATCTTATAATTGCACTTTTTTTTGGTAAATTTTGCCTCTTTATCTCAAAGCAATGACTTAGTATCCCATAATTTTGTCATGTTGTAAATTTAGTTTTATCTCAATAATGATTTAATATCTTTTGACTTTTCATGTCCTAATTATGACTTTGTATCTCATAGTTTTGTAATTTTGTCAATTTATTAATATTTTTTATCTCAACAATGGCTTAGTGTCTTATAATTTAATCTTTCCTGTATTCATTTTGACTTTTAATCTCATAATTATGACTTAGTATCTCATAATTGATTTTTTTTTGTATGCATTTTGACTTTTCGTGTCGTAATTATGACTTAGTATCTCATAATTTTGTCATTTTGTCAATTTAGTTTAATCTCAACAATGATTTAGTATCTCATAATTACATTTTTTGTATTAATTTGGACTCTTTTATCGTAATTACTACTTAGCATCTCATAATTTTGTCATTTTGTCAATTTATTTATTTTTTTATCTCAATGACTTATTGCCTCATAATTTAATGTTTTTGTATTCATTTAGAATTTTTGTGTCATAATTATACGTAGTATCTAATAATTGTGATTTAGTATCTCATTTCATCTTTTTTTGTATTTCTTTTTTTATTTTCATGTCATAATTATAATTTAGTATCTCATAATTCTGTCATTTTGTCAATTTAGTTTTTTATTTCAACAATGACTTAGTATCTCATAATTGATTTTTTTTTTTTTTTTTTTGACTTTTTTTTGTCAATTTCATCTTTTAATCTCATATGATTTAGTATCTCAAAATTTCAGCTTTTTTGTATTATTTTTGACTTTTCATGTCATAATTATGATTTAGTATCTTATAATTTAGTCATTTTGGAAATTTAGTTTATCTCAACAATAACTTAGTATCTCATAATTATTTTTATTTTTTTTGTCTTTTCATGTCATAATTATTACGTATTAATTCATAATTTTGTCTTTTGCTTCTTTATCTCATAACAGTGACTTAGTATCCCATACCCAGTTGTTTTTTTGGTCAGTTTCACCTTTTTATCTCATAATTATGACTAAGAATCTTATAATTTAATCTTTTTGTGTATTATTTTGACTTTTCATGCCATAATTATGACTTAGTATCTCATAATTTTGTCATTTTGTCATTTCGTCAAGCTTTTGAATATCTTTGTGCTGCTAGTTATTTTTCCAAAGCACTCCTTGTAGCAGCATAGAAACCCACAATCTTCTTGAATGATTAAAACTTATTCAGCCTGACTCTTGGAAATTGTTGGAACTGTATAAAATAGTTTGATTGGCTCCAAACCATCCCAACGAGTTTTTCTGAGTTTGCAGGCCTGTTTACAGTTTTGACCTGCTGCTCTGACTCCACACAGGATACACAACCTCCATCGCTCAGATGTGTTCACTTAGGGCTCTCAGACACAATTTTGTACAAAAACAAGTATTAAACAGACCAGAGGGAACCGTTCCAGTTTTGTTTCCCAGTGTAGGTAGATGAATCATTGGCTTTAAACGTCCTCAGGGCCCTCTTGACATGAGGCACTGAAGGGGAAAGTGCATCTTCGCAGGGTTGTGTTCTGATTATCAAGGAGGAAAACAGGAAATTATGAGTTCAACCATGTAAACATGTCAGGAGGCCTTAGTGTCCATTCAGATGAAAGCTCTCCTTCTCTTTGGTTTGGTAAATCAGTCATATGCACTCAGCAGTTGCATGTGATCTGATGTCAGGCTAAGCAAGCTCGAGCAATATCTGTGGTTCTGTACAGATTCTTCACAAACTTGTTAGACGAAACTTGTTCGGGTTTTTGTTTTGTTAGGGCCAGTAGGTTCTTCTGATCTTTGAAAACATTAATATTATTGGTAAAACAAGCCATTTGTCTATGTTTGATCATAGTTTAGCAAATATATGTGACCCTGGTCCACAAAACCAGTCTTAAGTAGCACTGGTATATTTGTAGTAATAGCCAAAAATGCATTGTATGGGTCAAAATGATCGATTTTTCTTTTATGCCAAAAATCAGGATATTAAGATCATGTTCCATGAAGATATTTTGTAAAATTCCTATTGTAAATATATCAAAACTTAAATTTTGATTAGTAATATGCATTGCTAAGAACTTGGACAACTTGGCGATTTTTCTCTATATTTTGTTTTTTTTTTTGCACCCTCAGATTCCAGATTTTCAAATAGTTGTATCTCAAATATTGTCCTAGCCTAACAAACCGTACATCACATCTTATTTATTCAGCTTTCAGATGATGTATGAATCTCAATTTTAAAAAACTGACCCTTATGACTGGTTTTGTGGTTCAGGGTCACATATAGGAACTACAAGAAAACAATTTTATGGCTGTAATATTGTGTAATAAAAGTCATTAGACACTAGTGGAGTGTATTCACGTGAAGAAAAGTTTGCTTAATTGTGGAATGAAACGCCTTGCGTCAGTTTTCAAGTGTCGTGAGTAGCGATAACATTTCACACCATCAGTAAAAGCGGAAGAAGCTTAGTCTCACAAAGTCTCATGACACTAAACATGTGCATTATGCACTTTCAAAGCATGAGTCAGTGTGAGGTGGACGTCTAATGGCAAAAATACATTTAAGGAACTGAGACAAATGTCTGCATGTGGGTCACAGAAAGGGCTTACATATCACCTCTCTGAAAAGACTGCTGTCTTCTTCCCTTTTTTGTGCTTTTCTGTGACTGGCCGAAAGTAGCTGGCATGTGTGTCAGAGCTGAGTGCTTATAAAAGTCATGAGTTTACATTTTAGGCCAACCAAAACAGTCATTGTCTAGAATACCCTATTTTTTATTTACTTTGAAAATTTGCACTATACATCTAGAATATCACTAATAACCACTTATAAAACCTTAGCATTTTGGCATTGTGTTTATAACTTTTGCATTGAACTTTTTGTCTTAGAATGTAAAAATCTTTTTTTTTTTTTTTTTTTATAGTCTTTTTTCATATCTGACCTGCACCTTTCTCCACCTTGTGACAAACAAAGACTTGTAATATCTAGTCTGCTAGCAGGCAGCGCCTGTGTTGAATGTGGAGCGTGCTGACCTTGTTTTTGCTTGTAAGACTGCGTGGTTTGGGGTGGGGAGCTGGAGAGCATATAGATAGGAGCTTTTAACGCTGCCTTTTCTCAGTGAAAGCACAGCGCTCGGGGCGACACGGGTCCCTTGAGCTTACCGCTCTCTCGTGAGATGACAAACGCGAGGTGCAGTTCGCTGTGTTTATTTTTGGAGACTTTCTGCTGTTTAACTCTGAATCATGCTGTGCCGTGTCCCGGTGGAGTCTGCGTTGCGTCTGCTGACAGGGAGACACATGAGGATGACACATATGAACACTCACCATTCGCAACACTACACAAGTATTGACTGCGGCACCTTTTTATCTCTGCTTTGTTAAATTAGATGTATTTTGCATGTTAAGCATTTGTTTTTTTTCTTCTCAGAAAGCCAATAATAATGTTTTTCACCCTCTTTATTCCTTTAAATTAAACAGGCTGCTTTTGCTAATGAATTAATACTTTTATCCATCAAGGACAAAACATGATCAAAAGTGACATTGTTTTAGAAGTAAATAAAATAAAAATAATAATAAATAAATTTAATTTGGACTTTATTCTTCACTTAAATTATGTGTTTTAAAGCCATATCAGTTTAAACTTCTGATATAGGGTTTTCTAAACGCACATCCGAAGCATGCGCACAGAAAGTGATTGTCACACGGCATGTGAGTACTAAGTTGTCTTTCATGTCTTATTGCGCTTAAACTGTCAAATACACACAAGTTTATGTTAAAAACACATGTTTTTATTAGAGCAGTGTGGCAGCAGTGTAATATATAGTAAATAAATCAATAAATCCACTGCTCTCTTGTTTCCTCTGAGGCTGGGACTCTAATATTCCAAAACAAATTGGAATTAAACATGGACAGTTAAACACTTAAACATTGAAAAAGTCAGATTTTTATGATATATCACCATTAAGCTTTGTTTGCAGTAATGAAGTGGGTGAAAGGGAGAGGGCGCTTTGCGACGTGAACATTAGCATATGTCTGTATATTACTTTTATTTTAAAAGAGTACAGAAATGCTGTTTATTGTTTAGTTTTCCTACTACCTAACAGGAGCAAAATTATATTTGTGAATTTTAATTCACGTAATGATTGAATTAATTGAAAGGTCACCATGAATTCATCAAGGAAGTTCATTATTTCATCATAAAACCTTCAAATTTAATTCTAAGTTGTTGCATATGCACTGCCCTTGCTTGCATACTTACAACATGGCATCTGTTCTCAATTTGCACATGTGCCACTGATGGCTGTCAAGCGCAGCCTGTCAGACAGGTGTCGTACTCCAGTCAGTGAATGTCCGCACTCTTCTGGTGCTTTCAGCTGTTTTCCACCTGAGCCCTCTTGTTACTTATGAGCAATGCTCATAAACATCCTTTAAAAACCAACAGTTTTTGCTGTAACTCTTGTACAGTTTATACAGTGATCATGTGATTCTCATTGTGTTCTACAATCTTTGAGTGTTTCATGGCATGTCGTCATCCACGTAACTAGAGAAGAACAGGACTAGGATCCTACATATGTGCAATCAGGAATGTAGGCATGAAGTGTGAGTTTTCACTGTTGTTTCTTAACTGAAGAACCGAGTTAATTTTCATAAACCCTTGCCTTATTGAAATTTTTTTCGCTGTGTTCTTAGTTACATTCATGGTACTTAACTTTGTCACAAATCTCAAGTTTTTTATGACTTATGGACTTATGGAATTGTTTCCGTCACTGAATAAAAAACTTAAAAGGTAATTGCGACTTTGTATCTCACAATTCTGACTTTTTTTCTCACAGTTGTGAGTTTCTTGCATTTCTGACTTTTTTTTTTAGAATTGAGATATAAATTCGCAATTGTGAGTTATAAAGTCAGAATAGACAAACTCACAATTCTGAGAAATAAACTTGTAATTCTGAGATATAAAGTCAGAATTGAGAGATATATACTCACAATTCTTTCTTTTTTCGCTCAGACTTTTTTTCTTCACTTTATAACATGCAAGTGAGTCAGAATTGTGAGATATACTGTAAACTCGTAATTCTGAGAACATATCAGCCAGAATTGTGAGAAAAATGTCAGAATTGTGAGATACAAACTTGCATTTGATTTATTATTATTTTTTTTTTAAAAAGTTTTTGTCTTGCAATTCTGGCTTTATTTCTCGCAATTGTGAGTTTATATCACGCAATTCTGAAAAAAAAGTGAGAATTGTGGGAAAAAAAAAAAAAAAAAGTTGCAATAACCAGCATTTGACTGGTTTTGCACAGGGTACTTGGTAACAGGATTTGATTTTGATTGTGTCATGAATTGTCATGGTGGTTAAAAAACAGTAGGGCTAAACTGTACAGAATAATGTACATATACATGTTCTTTATAGTTGTTTATAATCACTGTAGGGATTTTAATAATGTATTCTGGATCCTTTTATGTCTGATTTCATTTTCCAACTTTCATGTGAAACTCAGAAGTAGGTGCAGAAAGCTACAGGTGTGGTCAATTCCTGGTTCTGTTTCAGTACTGGCGTGGTTTATATTGTATCGAGAAAGCCGTTGATGGCCTGGTATCATTACCTTGAAGTTTTCGACCATGCATGTGTTCATATACTACCAATTAAAAGTTTGGGGTTTGTAAGATTTTTTTGTTGTTGTTGTTTTTGAAAGAAGTCTCTTATGCTCATCAAAGCTGCATTTATTTGATCAAAATATAGTTAAAACATAAACTTTGGGAAGTAACATTTCTGGTTTAATATATGGTTTAGTTTAATATATGTTAAAATGTCATTTATTTCTATGATGGCACAACTGAATTGTTGCTTTCAATCAATCTGATGTGCCTTTTCTGAATAAAAGTATTACATTCTTTTAAAAAAAATGTTACTGATCTCAGTCTTTTGAATGGTAGTTTGTGCTAGTGTTCATCACCTGCTAATGGATGTTTTGATCAATTTAATGTCTTTTCTGAATTAAAGAACCTTACTGACCTCTATTTTTGAACGGCAATGCATATGATGAAATGTACATTACCTGCTGGATGTTATAGACTTTGTGTGAACTACATGAAGGCCATGTCAGAGTGAAAACAGTCCATGAACACTTATCAGTGTCTGTTTAGTAAGCTCCTGTAGTTGTGCTTGCTTTGAGTTGACCTTAGGGCTAGAGTTGCAAAGACCTTAGGTATAACCAATAACTAAAATTGGTTATTGAGCTCTCAGGATGTTTGCTTAACCAGGAGTTGTTTCTGTTTAAACAAACTCAAAGATTGGTCCCTGGTCATTCTTATCTTTGCTTTAGCACAAGCTACTCATCACTTAGTACAGATTGCAGAAGTTTCTTGGTGAAACCAACTTTTCTACATTGATAATACCTCTGCTCAAAGTTAGAGTTTGTCCTATAAACATCTAAATCTTTCTGTTCTCTTCCACAGGTGATTTTCAAAGCCAAAGCGAAGTATTCTCCAGAACTCAACAAGTACAAGTAAGAGATTTTCTTAGCTGTGAGTGCTGTGAACGAATTAAGTGGTTGCATAGAGAGAGCCAGTATGAACAATAAGCTCTTTCTTTACAGTTTAAGTGCTTTAAACTGTTGTCACCCCTGAACTCTTGTGCAACATTCACTCAAGTTATTTTTCTTGCGGAATAAGCAAACAGCAGCCATGATGTAACTGTCCATACACTTCACTACATTAATTTAAACTAAGGGTACACAGAATGCCAAGTTTCCACAAGTTGATATGATTCTTTAGGATTTTCATGAAATGTCTGCAACATACATTGGCATGCATACTGTAAGACTCAACGGCTGAAAATTGAAACAGCTCGCTGGATGACACAGTTTCAGACTCAGACAGCCCATAATAAACTGGCTGTGTGTTTTCTTTTCAGCTTTTCTGAGCTGGCAGACATGGCATAAATGCAAAAAAGGCTAAAAAAGTTAGTTTCATCCAAAGTCTCCTTTAAAGAGAGAGTTCAACTAGGTCTGATGGTTCAAATGGTAAACTGGTTTGAATTTAACATGGTGTGAATTTTTAAAAAACGGCTAAGCAATGTAGACTGTGTCATCCATTAAGAGGGGATCCCTGTTAACTGCATGCACTTCTGACTAATGTTTGGAGAATTTCTATAACTATTAATAACACACAACTAATTCTTTAGCTGGACAATATACCAGCTGTAAATGTCTGTTAACAGAAGCCAGAGATGCTGCAGATGAACGCAAAGATGAAAAAATACTGTAGCAGGCAGATCAGCTCACTGTTCACAATGCACAAAATATTGGAAGAAAATCATAAATACTGAATTGGGGGTTTGGGGTTTAAATAACTGACTTCTTGAGAAAAGTTTTGATGATATTTTCTTTTCATCTTACCTCCATATAATGCACATTAATGTAGTATTTAAAGGAGAAATCCACTTCCAGAACAAAAATGTACAGATAATGTACTCACCCCCTTGTCATCCAAGTTGTTCATGTCTGTCTTTCTTTAGTCGTAAAGAAATTTTTTTGAGGGAAAACATTGAAGGATTTTTCTCCATATAATGGACTGGTACCGTTTCCCGAGTTTGAACTTCCAATATGCAGGTTAAATGCAGCTTCGAACGATCTCAAATGTGGTTGTAAACGATCCCAGCTGAGGAAGAAGGGTCTTATCTAGCAAAACGATTGGTTATTTACTACTTAATATCAAACGCTTGTCAAAATGTCAAAATGTCAAATGTCTTGTTTTACTCTGCCTGAACTGTTTTTTCTGGTTTAAGACAGTTAGGGTATGTCGAAAAATTCCCATCTCATGTTCTCCCTCAACTTCAAAATCGCCCCATGTCACTGTTTTACGTTTTTTGTTAAAGGTGTTTGATCTTCTTTACATGTTCACTTGGAAAAGACTGAGTCGGTACTTCTGCAGTGATGTAGGGTGATTTTGAAGTGATTTTTGAAGTTGAAGGAGAAAATATGATTGGAGTTTTTCAACATACCCTAATTGTCTTGAGCCAGAATACACAGATTTCAGGGAGAGCAAGACAAGATGAGCATTTGAGATTAAAAAGTATTTAAATTGTATTTTTTAATGAAAATAACAGATCGATTTGCTAAATAAGACCCTTCTTCCTTGGTTGGGATCATTTACAACCACATTTGGGATCGTTTTAAGCCGCATTTAAACTGCATTTTGGAAGTTCAAAATCGGGGCACCATATCAGTCCATTATATGGAGAAAAATCCTGAAATGTTTTCCTCCAAAAACATAATTTCTTAACGACTGAAGAAAGAAAGACATGAACATCTTGGATGACAAGGGGGTGAGTACATTATCTGTACATTTTTGTTCTGAAATTGGACTTCTCCTTTACAGCAGCAACCGATGAAATGCTGTATCACTGCTGTTCTGTAAGCGCCACCTGCTGTCAGAGACTGAATTCGCATTCTATCGACTGTCGTTTTTGTTTCGTGCAGTTATGTTTTATGTATTATAATTTCACAAATCTAAGGCCAGACAGTTTTGAAATTATACAATCTAATTTACATCAAAAACTGCTCATGCTACATGTAACATGTTTATTTGGATCATAATTCAAATGCAGTGGTTCTACAACTGTTTCATGCATTCTGATTCGAATAAAGGCACAATTAGGGTAAAAAAAAGAAAGAACAATATAAACTGTAGTATAGATTTTTGGTCAAACCATCCAGCACTAAATTCACCTAAAAATAGAAATTGTTTCATTTATTCAAACTTGTTCAACATGTCAACATGTTGTTCAAAACTTGTATGATTTTTTTTATTTAGCGGACTGTTCATGCTGATCTTTTCCCTACAGTGAAGGAATACTAAGCCTATCAAGCTTGAAAATACCAATAAAGCACCATAGAAGTTATAGCGGTATAGGAAAAGACTGAAATTTGAGTCACTGGTCACTAAACATTTTCCTTTGCCTGTTATACTTAAAGCTCAATATTTCATGTTCAAATATGGTATATCAAGTCACATTGATTGTACTGTGTGTGACTAGTAGTGTATAGTGTATCATATGGCCCCAGAAGATTTGGAACAAGTCTTATAGACTAGTTTTTATTTTATTTATTTAGGAGTTTGACTGTGCCAGTACTCATTTACTCATCTGCTTTTGTGTTACACACAAGAACAGAAATCTTACCGTTTTGGAACAATATCAGAGTGAGATTTTTATTTTTGGGTGATTTTAGGAGGATTTCGTTTTTTTTTTTTTTTTTTTCTTTTGGTGAAAATAATAAAAGATTTTAAAGAAGTTTAAGCCAACTTAATACAGGCTTGTTCATTTTTTCCATCTGAAGCATCAATCTGTACAAATACGTGCTTTGATCAGGTTATTAGAGTGTGATGGTGAGTGAAAAGCTTGAAGATCAAATCCCACCAAGTCCGGTCTGAGTCAGGATGAGTGGGAGGAGGGCATGTGGTGGAATGGAGGGGGAAGGGGGCAAAGGGAAGGACTGACACATGGCCCAGACAAAGCTAAGCAATGGGTTGACTACGTTCATCAGTCATCTAATATCTAACTTATTCAATGTGAGTGAAGCAAAATATTGAGCATGAAGTATTATTTACTGATTAATATTATTTATGTGACAAAAAAGATGAAAAAAAGGTATTACATTACAAAAAATTCTTTAGAAAAATATTTAATCAGGATAAAATTGAGTAGTTTAAATGGATAGTTTACCCAAAAATGAAAATTCTGTCATTAAGTACTCACTCTCATATGTGACCATGGACCATGAAACCAGTTAGAAGTCGCACGGGTATATTTGTAGCAATAGCCAACAATACGTTTTATAGGTCAAAATTGCCAAAAGCAATCATTAAGATATTAAGTAAAGATCATGTTCCATGAAGATATTTAGTAAATTTCCTACCGTAAATGTATCAAAACGTAATTTTTGATTAGTAATATGCATTGCTAAGAACTTAATTTGGACAACTTTAAAGACGATTTTCTCAACATTTTATTTTATTTTATTTTATTTTATTTTGCACCCTCAGATTCCAGATTTTCACACTGCAAAAAATGCTTTACTTAGATTTTTTTTGTCTTGTTTCCAGCCAAAACATCTAAAAATTCTAAAATCAAGAAGGATTTTCTAGACAAGCGAAAATTGTCTTGTTTTCAGAAAAAACAAGTCAAAATTAAGTGAGTTTTTGCTTCAAACAAGCAAAATAATCTGCTAATGGGGTAAGCAAAATAATCTTGTTTTCTGCTTGAAATAAGATTATTTTGCTTACCCCATTGACAGATTATTTTGCTTGTTCTAAGGAAACACTCACTTAAATTTGATGTCTTTTTTCTGAAAACAAGACAATCATTTTTACTTGTCTAACAAATCCGTCTTGATTTAAGAATTTTTAGATATTTTGGCTGGAAAGAGGACAAAAAATCTAAGTAAGAAAAGCATTTTTTGCAGTGCAAATAGTTGTATCTTGGGCCAAATATTTTTGCCCTATCCAAAAAAATTGCTCCATCCGAACAAACCATACATCAATGGAAAGCTTATTTATCAGCTTTCAGATGAGGTATACATCTCAATTTCAAAAAATTGACCCTTATGACCCTTTTGAGGTCCAGGGTCATAAATAATTAATCTTGTTTATTTATTCTTTCTTTCTCTGAAATATTATTTCTCTCTACTCTCAATAGGGTGCCCCTACGTCTAGGATTTCTGCTGGCCAGTGTTTTTTTCCTGGTCGTGAATGTGACGTGTGCCATGCTGGTTCAGGGTGATGTGGGTGAGAGTCAAGTGAAGGATGCCGTTCTGGCACGAGTGCTGGTTAACGACAGCCTCTTCGTTCTCTGTGCGATCTCACTCGCCATCTGCATCTTCAAGATCGCTAAAATGTCATCTGCCAACGTCTACTTGGAGTCAAAGGTAAGTGGACATGGATTCGGTTGGATTTGGAGAGTTTTAGATACTGGCTTGCTTCATATTTCATTGGGATTCAGAACATGACGGTGCAGTGTTTTCAGTAAGACAGGGTTGCAGTAACAACTACTTGCACTGAATGGTGTTGAAAAAGTAATTGCTGTTCTGTCTCAATGTGGTGGCCTTTGTAATTGTGATCTAGGGGACATCAGTATGCCAGGCCACGGCCATTGGGGCGGCAGTTATCCTGCTCTACACTTCAAGAGCCTGTTATAACCTGGTTGTGGTGGCTCTTTCTCCCGAAGATCGGCCCAGCCCGTTCAATTATGGCTGGTACAATGTATCTGACCAGGTAGGTTTAACATAACTCTATATATTGTTGTTGTTAATTCTAAGTATGATTCAGTAGGTTTGTTTTTTATTTAAATTCTTTACAACTTTCATTTTTATCAAAGAATCCTGAAAAATATAGTTTTCACAAAAATATTTAGTGGTAAGTAGCAAATATTAAATAATTTAAAATTTGAAATGCCCCAAATAACCATATTAGAATGATTTCTGAAGGATCATGTGACATTGAAGACTGGAGTAATGATGCTGAAAATTCAGCTTTGCATCACAGAAATAAATTGCATTTTAAAATATATTAAAATAGTAAAGAGCTATTTTAAATTGTAATAACATTTCACACCATTACTGATTTTACCGTATTTTTATTCAAATAAATGCAGCCTTGGTGAGCATAAGAGACTTCAAAAACATCATACAGAGCCCAAACTCTTGAAAGATATAAACTAAAAGATAAAGCTGGTAAACCCTCATTGAACTTTCACTGTCCCAGATAAACAAGTCTCAGAAAGCTCACTGCTGTAAGTGTGGCACAGCTGTTTGAGTTAATAATCAATGTTGTTTTCACCTTTATGTGAGATTTATGAACTCATTATGTATTTATTCTTCTCATTTGCATAGTTGCTAATTTTGTGTGCCCTGATTTAGTACTGCATCCTTCAAGAGCTTTTTCTTTGTATTGTGTATTATGTGTGGTACAGCCGAAGAGTATAATACAGGCTGTGTAATGAATTACAGATTATGCCTTTTGCTGCATAATTAAAAATGCATTTCTTTACTTAATGTTGTTTTATCTAAAAGGAACGTTGACGGCTTTGTTCAATCAAAATAATGTAATTCAGCATGGATTACGCTTCTTTGCGCAGTGCTCTGCAGAAACAATCCATTTGAGGGGATTTAGATGGATATGGGCTCTGTGGGGGAAAGGTCTTTGTTTTGCTATAAATAGCCCGGGCAAGGCTGCTGTGCAGAAAAGGATGGCTGGCTGGCTGCCTGGTGGTGACCTAGTTTGGGTTCACCTCTGAGACGGGCCGACAGGAAGCCGAGGTTCCCCTGATCGGCCTGCCCCCTTCTCTGACTCAGCTGCATGTGTTTGGGTGGCTGTCTGCTTGCTTATTCTTCATAAAGCTACTTTGTCTCATGCAAAGCTGTTGTTAGGATTTGTTTCTCGCTGTTTTGATGATGCATTTAATTCTGGGATTGTTTACATCCTTTCTTATCCTGCGTTGTCTGCATTTTTCCGGATATCCGTTTACATGATGTTTATGCTTTTGTTTGTTGTAGACCATTGTGTCTGTCTTGTTGTGCCTTTCAATGGTCCTGTAGTATGTATCATTTTTAGGAGTAGTCTTTTTTTATGGCTGCATGATTTGAAGAAAAACTGATTTTTTTTTCCATGACAAAAAAATTGTGATAGCAATTTGATTGCATTTATTTTAAAGCTCAAGGTTTGTGCTGCTTGTTTATAGTGCTGCACAATGTTTAAACAAGTAAAAAATATATATATATCATTATGATTATAATATAATATAATATGTATTTATTTTTATTATGATTAAGTTTTACTATATAAAAATATGAAACAAAATAGAAAATATTACTATTGTAATTATTTATTTATAAAGTACAACTGTAAAATTGCAATACTAACATTTTAGTCTTAATTAAAGTCTTAATTTTAACCATTGGCTTTTATTTTGATGGAAAACTGCAGGGAGCCTTTAAATCTTTTGTTTTTCCCCTCTTTTTTATATTAAAAAATGTAATAATGTAATAAAAATGTATAGGTCAGACTGCATAGAAATGTTTAGCACACCTCTCATCAATAAACCACGCTATTTTGATGTATCATATTTGTGTTGCACAAATTAAATGTGACAATAGGTCATAATTTGACTATGTGACAAGTTACGTATAAAAGTATAATGCTTCTTTTGGGGGTTTTGCTGCCTTTTTCATTCCCATCAAATAAGTGTAGTGTCTACAGTGATATTTTTGTAGTATTTATATATTAGTATTTATTAATATTTTGAATTGGCTTTTATTTTTTATATTTCTGAAATACAGTCTGGGGGTTTTGCTGCCTTATTTTTAATTCCCATCATGTAAATTGTGTTGTCTACAGTGATATTTGAGTAGTATTTATTAATATTCTTAATTATTGTTTATTTTTATATTTCTCAAATAAAATTGAGGGCTTTTGCAGCCTTATTTTTTTATTCCCAACAAATAAATGTCTACAGTGATATTTCTGTAGTATTTATATATTAGTATTTATTCATATTTTGAATTAGCTTTTATTTGTTATATTTCTGAAGTACAGTCTGGGGGTTTTGCTGCCTTATTTTTAATTCCCATCAAATAAATTGCGTTGTCTACAGTGATATTTCTGTAGTAATTATATATTAGTATTTATTAATATTTTGAATTAGCTTTTATTTTTACATTTCCCAAATAAAATGTGGGGGGTTTGCTGCCTTATTTTCATTCCCATAAAATAAATGTAGTGTCTACAGTGATATTTTTGTAGTATTTATATATTAGTATTTATTAATATTTTAAATTAGCTTTTATTATTGTTATTTTATTTTTATTATTTATTTATTTATTTATTTATTTATTTTTCAAATAAAATTTGGGGGTTTTGCTGCCTTATTTGTCATTCACATTAAATAAATGTGGTGTCTATAGTGTTATTTTTTTGTATTATTTATACATTAGTATTTATTCATGTCTAGAATCTTCTGTTAAGCTTTAATTTATATTAATTTCAGTTTTAGTTTTTATTTTTATTACTTAAACTTCTGTTATTTCAGAATTTCTACTTTTGCATTTCTGTTTATTTATTTATTTATTTATTTATTTTAAGTTTTTAATCTATTTTATTTTATTTTATATTTTATTTTATTTTTACATTTAGATTAAGATTTGGTTTAAATAACAATAACAACTCTGCTGTCTACTCTGACTAAGATCTATTGGCCTTTACAGTAGACCGATACATCAATATGCTCAGAAGTGGAAAGTTCTCAAAGTTAAATTTGTCTTGTATTGTGTTTGTGTCTCCAGGCGGATGCAGAGAAGATCAATGGGGAAGCCTATGTGGTCTTTGGGATCATCCTGTTCTTCTGGGAGCTGCTGCCCACCAGTCTGGTGGTGTTGTTCTTCAGAGTGCAGCGACCCAATCAGAACCTGGTGAAAGTCTAATCCTGTCTCACTTCTCTAAATCTGTCCATCAATATCACAGCTGGACACTTACTCAATGACGAGAGCCTGCGATCGGCTTTTTAAGCCCCAGCGGAGAGCTGTTTTCCTGTCAGATAGAATTAATTACTCAGACGTCTGCCCCACTGAAAACAACATCCCATGCTGCTGTGTTAGTCACGTATTTGCCTGTCTGTGTTGGACCAATCATGCGGTTTTATTTATACTTTGTATATGTTGTTTCCACAGACACCAGGCGGCATGATCAACAGTCACAGCTTTAGTTCCAGGGCGTATTTCTTTGACAACCCACGCCGATATGACAGTGATGACGATCTGTCTAGAAACACAACTTCCCGAGGAGAAAGATGCAGGTGTGTGTACTCACATTTTTTAGTAATAGGAGTGTTTACTCACCAGCTTTTCAAAAATAAGAGTGTTATATATACTTACAGTTAAAGGGGTAGTTCACCCAAAAATGAAAATTCTGTTATTAATTACTCACTGTCATGTCGTTCCAAACCTGTAAGACTGTCATTTGTCTTCAGAACAAAAATGAAGATACTTTTAATGAAATCCAAAAGCTTTCTGACCCTGCATAGACAGCAACGCAACTACCACATTCAAGGCCTAGAAAGGTAGTAAGGACATTGTTAAAATAGTCCATGTGACATCAGTGGTTCAGCCGTAATTTTATGAAGCTACAAGAATACTTTCTGTGTGCGAAGACAACAAAAATAACAACTTATTCAACAATTTCTTCTCTTCCGTGTCACTCGTAACTTCGTAAAATTAAGGTTGAACCACTGATCTCACATGGGCTATTTTAACAATGTTCTTACTACCTTTCTTGGCCTTGAACGTGGCACTTGCGTTGCTGTCTATGCAGGGTCAGAAAGCTCTCGGATTTAATCAAAAATATCCTAACTTGTGTTCCGAAGATGAACGAAGGTCTTATGGGTTTGGAATGTCATGAGGGTAAATAATTAATGACAGAATTTTCATTTTTTTGGTGAACTATCCCTTTAAAGATTTTTAAAAGTTTTTAGGGGGAGACACTGCAGGCCAAAACATAGTTTTTTTCCATGCACCTGTCAAGGGAGATTTTGGGCTTTTTATTAACACTGTTAAGTGTTTCTTTTATAGCACTTTATCAGTTTGTGATATAATAGTAATAGATGTCAATTACAATCCATATTTTTAAAGGCCGTTTTCTCAAAATGAATTTTTTCTCCTACACTGAGCCATAAATCTCCATTTCAGTAGCACTTACACACACCAAACTTTACATTTTTACTCCTGTCCTGTCTATGTCCTGTTTTTACAGAGGAGTTTGTTTGTCATATATAATTTGCTTGATTACAACATTTTATTCCCCCCAAAATTGTGAAAATATATTGTTTTCTGTCTGTTCTAAGTATTTTCTGAATTATGGAGTGACAAACATTAGATATCTGAAATTCTCTCTGCAAAAACTTTTTACTCTAATGTAAAAAAAAATGAAACAAGAATTTTAGATTTTTGTACTAGAAATGTATGTAAATTAGTGCATATTTAATTAAATAATGCCTCATTTGCATATTTAAACCTAACATTTTAGAAACCTTGTAATACAAAAAAATGTTTGCAATTTTCAATGTAATCAATAAACTGAGACAGTAAGGTGATTAACTATTAGTTAGTTATTAATAACTATTAGTTATTAGTTTTTTTACCCTGTTTACCTGCATTATCTTGCTTTAAAGGAATAGTTAATTTAAAAATGATTTACTCACCAGACTCCAGACTAAAAAAAAGACTAGTCATTGCCCCCTGAAATGAAAGATTTAGGAACCAAATTACTACTATTATAAAAGACACTTTTTAGAATTATGATTATTTGTGTTACTAAATAAAATATTAAGCAAAACTGAAATTACTATTCTAAGATTTTACTGAATGTTTTTGAAAGTCTAATCTAGGCTGCATTTAATTAATCAAAATACAGTAAAATCATTTAAAAACGTTTTCTATTTCTATATATTTTAAAATGTAATTTAATCCTTTCAGTGGCATTTTAATATGCTGATTTGGTGCCGAAGAAACGTTTCCACTTATCAGTGTTAAAACTTATGCTGCTTAATATTTTTGTGGAAACTGATACATTTCTATTTTTTTTATTTTATTTTTTTTTTATGAACATGAAGTTCAAACAAGCAGCATTTATTCAAAATACAATCTTTTGTAAAAATGTAAAGGTTTTTACTATCACTTTTGATTTAATTTTAATGCTGAATCAAACGTTTTTAATTTCTTTAAAAAAAAAAAAGTGATAAAAGTCGGCGCCCTTGTGGATTTGAGGATTCAAGGACCTTTCCCGATCCCACTCCATTTCTCTCCCTCTTTACTTCATGTCAGTTCTGATCTGTCCTGTCATAATAAAGGCAAAAGTGCCAAAAATAAATCTTAAGAAAGTGATGAAAGTAATAATAATAAAGTAATAATAGTAATTTAAAAAAATGACTCACCCCAAACTTTTGAACTGTAGCGTAACCGAAAATGACACCATTTAATTGAAGGAGTCACTTCTGAAATCACTAATGGCTCTAAATGACTAAGTCAGATTCCAGTCTTTAACTTACAAGCAAGGTTGTTTCATGAATCTTTCTGACTCACTCATTAAAAAGGACTTGTTCAGTAGAGTCATTTGTTTGTGAACCACGACGGTGACTAAAAAAGATTGCCTTGCTCGCCTTCACGTCTTGCTATACTTGCATGATGTTTTTCTTTAGCTAAAAACAAATGTTTTTTTTGTGTACTATCCCTTAAGTTTACATGATTAATACATCATTTAAGGGATACGTCACCCAAAAATGAAAACTCTGTCAGTAATAACTCACTCTAATGTCATTCCAAACTAGTAAGACCTTTGCTCATTTTAAAAATACCCTCATAATAGGCTCAGATGTGGCATGAGTGCAATCAAATTCATAAATTTATTTTGAGATGAATTTTTATATATATATATATATATATATATATATATATATATATATATATATATATATATATATATATATATATATATATATATATATATATAAAATATTTAATGATTTAAATAACTGAAAAAGTACTTTTAAAATGAAACTAAATCAGCCAGTAGGTGGCAGCAAGTCACTGATTTAAATACTGAATCATTCATTCATTTGATTTGTTCGAACGGCTGATTCATTAAGGAATAAAGCAAGTGACTGTCTTTATGAATGGGCAATTGAATCATTAACTCACTAGATTCGTTTAGATTTGTTTCTACGAAATGGCAAAATCAGGCAATAGTGTTATAGTCAGACAATGTAAGTCACGTAATATTAACTTCTTGTTTATTTAACTTGTATTAAATCATTATCTCATTTACAAACTCCCTTAAAAATCATTAAAAGCTGTCACTCATCTTCATCGTGATCTTACAGTTTCATTATAATCAACAAATTATAATCAGTTTCTTATTTACACTTTGTTTATGAAAGGATTTGTGAGATATATCTGTGATACATTACTCAACGTTGCAAAAACACATAGAAACCTTCAAAGCTCCCCTCCGCGCAGACACAAATATGCTGATCGGGTCAGCACATGGTGCTCCTAAATATTTTTTCATTTTCGCACACAGTAGTTTTCAGTCACAAATGCTCTGTAGAGCCCTGGAGGGTGAGTAATTAATGACAGAATTTTTATTTTTTGTGTACTATACCTTTAAATCTCTAAGCTTGAAGGTTCTGTTTTCCAGCAGTGTCCTGTCATCCACGCCGCAGACGGGCCCAAGCTGGTATGGCTCGATCCAAAGGAACGCCAGCCTAACGGCGATACCACATCTGCTGAATGGCCCCCAAACATCAACCGCCCCTCTTCTCTTTGCCTACGGCAACATTCAGACCAACCAGCACCACAATTACTATTCCACCCCCCAGAACTACTACTCAACCTCCCAGACACACTACGCCACCCCTCAGAACTAAAGCAAGATCCTTCTTTGGAACAATCTAGTCTGAGGCTTGGCTCAGCCAGGAGATCATTGAACAATGCTTTATGGTCGTCTTCCTGCCCAAATTGATGTGGCAGGAATTTAAAGGGACCATACGAAGGTGATGGGGGAAGGTTTGTTTGGACCAAACGAACAAGATTTTCGATGTTCTCATTTCTGAAAACCATCCATCCAAACACTCAACATTGGCGCAATGAACTCCCAAGAGCCTTCAGCACATGAACTCCCCTCTGTGAGTTGGGATGTGCTTTTTTGCACTTATCGTGAGCCTGCATTTCATATTTGGATCTACTGGAGTAGTCGCAGGCCAGAATGTGGTGGTGCTGGTGAGTGTTTTTGGAGAGTGTGCTTTTTATATTCCATCGTTTTTGGAGAAAGAGCATGATGAAAGAGCATTCTGGATCCGTCGGTACTAAGACCCAACGTGCACTGATATGTGACTCTTGAATTCCTTTCTTACGTTGCCAAAGAGCCCGTGCTTAAATCCAAGGTAGTAGATTTCCACACGTCCCAACGACTGAGATCAAGCTTATTCAAATGTACCAAGTTTGACTAGGAAGACTAACTCTACTTACATCCTCTAATATTTTGGTACTTGGCTTTTGAAGGACATTGTGGGCTTCTATCAGTAGTCGAAAATCCAGTATATCATTCTCCAGGGTTGCCTGAAACGGTGCCATCGTATGGTTTTCCTAGCTGAAAACTTGTTGCACAAAATTAATGTTTGTATTGAACATATTTCATAAGCTTTATATCATCATTCCTGTATAACTGTATTTCAGAAGTGTGATCGGTCAGCATTCGATGTTCCATATCCAGCTTAAATGAAGCATCCCCCTTATTTCCCTAAAAAAAAATTATCATTTTGTGTTTTAGCAAAAAAAAAAAAGCTTATTTTTTTAATCCCCTAATTTGCTGCTCCATATGTTATGAGCTGTGTACAAGATATCAACAATCATTTGGCTGAAGCAATCATTAGTTGTGGTGTAAATATTTTAAATGGGCAGATTGAAACTCCATATGCACTTGGTCTGTTATTAGGTTTATTTTTAATAAAAATGTTTTAAATTGCGTCTTGCAGGGTTTTGTGTATGCTGTATGAAAATAGCGGATGATTTTAATTGATTTGGACATTTTAAGTCGGCCTCGTGTCTTATTTCCTTGCTTTCTGCCAGCTGATGTGTAGTAAAGCTTTTCAGTTGTGAGAGAACTTGAGCGTTCATTGATAGGAAACTTATGCGTTTGAACGAATGCTGATTGGGTTCATTTCCTGACAAACCACAGACAGGATGGGGCTGTGTGCGAGTTGGTTTATTTTTTTATCTTTATTAATTTATAAATGTGAGTCTGGTCTGAAAAATGTTACTGTGAAATGTATCATATCAACTCTTGAATCTCGCAAAAGAGCAAAGCCTTTGTTTTTTGTTCGAGGCCAATGAATGTAACTTGTTTACCCATGTTCGTAGTTCATTAAAGATGTACACAAGCACTACCATTAAAAAAAATAAAGTTTTATTGCACTGTTTTAAAAACAAGTTTTGTTTTAATCAGTCTGGGTCCTTTGATGGGATTTATTCTAAGAAAATGACAGAAAAAATGCTGTTCAATGCAGACAGCAGCTCCAGTGTTTCTGTGTCTTCATTTTTTTTTACTTTACAATTCCAGTGTTCATTTCTCTTGATAACTGTCTAACACATCTAACTGTGTTTTTGTTTCTTGTCTGAACCGCTGGCCACAATTGAATTTGTAGTGGTTGTATCTCATGGAACAGCTTAAATTAGGACAGAATGGCCTTTGAATCTTGCTTCTGTGGTTCTAAGATCGTCAGCTGTATGTTCAATGTTTGATTCAGCACTATGCTATTAATACATGCTATTAATTGATTATAATTTGGGTTATGTCAAACATTTGGCAGTTGTGTAACATCCTGGAGCTCAACTGTTGGACTGTGGAACTAACAATATCATGGGTTTGATTCCCAAGTAACACATTTACCGATTAAATGTATACAATGAATGCACTGAAATGTTAAGCGAATAACCGGAAATGTATAAAGGAATGTATAAAAAAACAAAAAAAAAAACACGCATAAACCTCCCCGAGACTTATCATTCATCACAAAATAAATGCAAAACACATGTGCAACTCAACAGAAATACTACCAGTAAAGAACAATATTATTCAAAATAAAACACTTTTTGTGAAAGTACAATATAAAAAAAAAAAAAATCTCTTCTGCTACCGAATAAAAATATATATATATTGCGACTTCTCACAATTCTGACTTTTTTTTTTCTCAAAACTGTGATATAAACTTACAAATGCGAGAAATAGAACTGCAAATAAACTTGCAATTCTGACTTTTTTCCCCACAATTCTAATTCGCTCAGAAATTTGGGATATAAAAAGTTATAAAGTCCAATTTTGAGGCAAAAAACCCCGCCTCAGAATTGTGAGTTTATTTTCATGTAAACTCGAGACAAACTCGGAATCACGTAATTCTGAGAAAATGTAAACTTGCAACTGTGATCAAGTCAGGATTGTGAGATAAAAAGTCACAATTACCTGTTATTTTATTCAGTGGTGAAAACGGGCATCCATAAAATAGTCAATATGTTGAAAAACAAAACAAAACTATTCAAAAAATACAACACCTAATTTTAACCATACATTTTTAACCTTATATTTTTCAAAATGGTAACTTCCAAAAACATGTAAATATATTACTTCTATAAAGAAATGGCAACTTGGTTTTACTTATGCAAAATATACAAATAAAGTGGTTACATGTTTTCCAGAAGACAAAATAAGTTATATTTACCCTGATGTACAAAATCAAAAAGTTTTCACCCCCCCGGCTCTTAATGCATCGTGTTTCCTTCTTAGTTGCATATGAGTTCCTCAGTTGTCCTCAGTGTAAATAGATGGATCTCAAAATAATAGTCATTGTTGGAAAGGGTTCAAATACACAAAAATGCTGAAAAAAACAAAAAATTTGTGGGACCTGAAGGAGTTTTCTGAAGAACAGCGGGCAGTTTAACTGCTCAGGACAAACAAGGGACACATGAACAACTATCACTAAACAACAAAAAAAAAAAGCTGTGGATGATTCAGGTAACAACACAGTATTACGAATCAAGGGGATGTGAACTTTTGACTCATTGTTTATAAATTCAACTATTATTTTCTCTTGTGAACTATATATAAACATCTATGTGAAATATCATATTCAGGTCAGTACTAAATAAACAATAACATGCATTTTTCATGATCCCTCTTATTTTGGCAAAACAATTTACATTTTTAATGATTCTAAAAGGGGGATGTAAAACTTTTGACCTCAACTTTATGTATTTCCAATTAGTTCCTAAGAAGCTACATTATTTTTGGTCACCTATTCAGTTATTTAACGTGAAAAATTTTGTAAGAAATGTGTAATAGTGGAAAATTAGCCCTAACATTACAGTTTTGCATCTAAAGTGCTCAATTCTTAATGGGTAAAATTTTGCAGTGCTGTTAAACAGTATTTAGAAATTATTGGTATAAAACGTCTGAAACATTCGGAAAACAGTGATTTAACCCAAAACAAATCTTTCAAATTCTTGACTGGCTGAATTAGGAACTTTTACAGTCACTGTTTGAGATTTGACAAAAGCGTCCGGAAGTTCTCCAGCTCTCTGACACTTGTGGAGATCCTGAAACAAAACAAGTGAACACATGAAAAGGACATTTCAACTAAAGATATCCTGACAAAAATAGATATTGACATACCTTCCGAAAGCATTGAACAAAGAGACAATTTCCTGCCGGCTGAGCTGAAAAGATGGATTGGTGTTGCTTGCGTTGGGCATTGCCTCTATTTGCCTTTCTGAGAACAGGATTTTCAGTGCGGTTCCCAGGCCCTGGGTCTATGAAAGACATTCACTGAACGTCACATATCAACACAAATAACATCACCTGGTTACCTGTCATGATCTTTACACCATCCTACCTGCAATTTGCCCCAAAGTCTGCATTTAAAGCACTCAACACAGTCCATGATGCGTGAGATGTTCTTAAAGGTCAGCTTGAAGTCTTCCTAAGACCAGGGAAGAAACAAAATAATTCTTTACTTCTTTAAAAACATGCGTTTCTGTAACATTGCTAATATAGCAAACACTGACTTTCAGTTTCATGGCTTCCTTCTTATTTCCAGCAAACAGAGCAGTCTCATCAAAATGCAATGGAAATGATCTGCAAATTAAAACATTTAAATATATTAGGTATATTTAAAAAAAAAAAAAAAAAAAACACTAAATGGGTTGGGTTTTTTTGATGCAGTCATTGCAATGCTCTTACTTGGCCACATGGAGGAGCTCTAGAAGCAGTTCCTTGTTCTCATTGTCTTGTGTGGGTTGGCCAGTGTACAAATTAAAGTTGGAACGTTCAAAATAAGGGAGTATTTTTGCCAGAGCACGCAACTCAATGAGGTACAGGAAGTAGAGGTTGCGTAGCCTCTTTGGCCCTTCCCCTTCTGTCAGCTCCTCGTCAAACCTCAGCTGGAACTCGGAGACATTGTGACCCCACTTCATTTCGAACCAGTTTTCTGACCAATCGAATCAAATCAGAAATTTAAACACTCAAGCTTAAAGGGACAGTTCACCCAAAAATGAAAATTCTGTCATTAATTACTCAATTACTTTCTGGGCCTTGAATGTGTAAGTTGTGTTGCGGTCTATGCAGGGTCAGAAAGCTTTCGAATTTAATCTACAATATCTTCATTTGTCTTCTGAAGATGAACAAAGGTCTTACGGATTTGGAATGACATGAGGGTGAGAATTTTCATTTTAGGGTGCACTATCCCTTTAAACAGTTACAGACTTTTTTTTAACACAGAACAAGTCATGACTTACCATCTAGTAGGTACCTGGCACTCAGGTGTATGTTTATACTAGCATGCAGTCCTGAAATCAGCCTGAAGAATGCTCGTTTCTCCACACACAAGCCTGGGGGAACAACAAGAAAAATGTGTAAAATAAAATATACAGTAGCATATATAAACTACAGCACATTTAAGAAGTAACTTACCCTCTAGCCAGTGGTAGAACCCTTGCCCTTTAATAAGAAACAGACTTGTCAATTTCTAGCTTGTCAAATCACTAGTTAAAATGGATTTGAAGAGCACAACCTTACCATCCTCCCCTAAAGTGAAGAGAAAGAAAGAGAGAGAGGATTACGAGGATTATGGGTCATGAGTATCACTATATGATCCATGACATTTGTCTACTGCATGTAAAATATGTGCTTTAAAAAAAATTAAATTTTAGTTTTCGAAAACATAAAGCATTAATAATGCTCACCACTGTTGGACGCCAAAGGATTCAGTGGCCGTTTAACTGAATACGGTCTAAAAAGGAGCACAAAAAAGCAGAGAGTTGATCATTAATAAAAATATTAAAATGATAATCAATAAAATATAAAAAAAAACAGAGCAGGGTGCAAATCATGGGTGGGTTTTAAGTGTAAAGATGAAGCCCCTAATTAAGCTTTTAACCTTAATTAACCTTACAGCATTTATTTAATCAAAAATATAGTTTAAACAGTAATATTGTGAAATATTATTACAATTTAAAAAACAATTTACAAGCAGAGGAATGCACATGCATTGTGGTATTCTCACGAATGGCAGCACAAACTGACATGGAAGAGTAGAAATTGTTAAATAAAGTCATTATTTTTGCTTTCTTTGTGCACAAAAAGTATTCTTGTAGCTTTGCAAAAATTACAGTTTAACCAGTGGTGTCACATGGACTATTTTATGGCCCTTTCTGGCCTTTGAACAAGGTAGTTGCGTTGCTGTCTACTGTATGCGGAGTCAGAAAGCTCTTTATTTTATCAAAATTATCTTAATTTGTTTTCCAAAGATAAACGAAGGTCTTACAGGTTTGGAACGACATGAGGGTAATTAATGACAAAATATAAATTTTTGGTTGAACCATCCCTTTAAATTTCTCTATAAAGTTGACCCTGTGAAGCTCACTGAATACTTTTTAACACTAGTCAAAGTAAATGTGATTGCAACTCTACTTGAAGCAGTTCTCTTCATATATGCTGTTCCAGATCCGCCAGGCCTCTGGTCCTTTATAGCCGGTGAAACGCTCAGGGTTGAGCAGGAGGTCGACATACTGTGATTCAGGCGAGTCTTCATCTAAGAAAAGAAAGAAATCAATGAAGCAGCCCGTGGAGGATGACTAAAGCGTACTGGTCTGCAGCCCAGGATGTACTTGCCAATAATCAGACACTGCAAATAAAAAGCAGACTATCATTGATCAAACTTTAAAAACCTTGATTACCATCCAACATGCAGAAGCGGTCCGATTCATCATCGTGTTTCTTCCACTCCTGAAGAGCCTGACGTGTCTCATCGCTACATGGGCAAACATTGAGAGAGAGAACTTGCAAAACAAGGTCAAAAAGTAAAGAATTATGGTTATTCCTGACACAAACATGAAATATGTTATACCTTAGAGAACCATTGACAGCTCCAAGTTTCTCTGCCTTCTCACACTCCTCTATATCCTGACTGGCCTCTTCTGAATACTGTGTGGAAAAATAATCAACATCCACCAACACTAATATGCGAGATAATACACTATATGACTTTATAGTACCTTGTAACTGTTGGATTTAAGGCCCTCTGGTACTTCACCCTGCACAGAAAGACATAAAGAGCCTTTACAAGTCACATATAAAATCCCTAAAGACAAAATCAACTGAATGAACTTTAACAAGCTTACTGGTTTGCATGGTTTCACAGCACAGTATTTGAGTCCACACTGACTATGGTCTGTCCAGAATGGACAGGGGTTGTTCAAATTGACCTGAGCATAATATTGAATATTAGAAATGAAAGAACAAACAATAAATATATATTTCCATGCTATTATAAACTAACTCACCTTATAAAACCGGAAATAATCGGATGATAGTAGTTTTTGTAGTTTGGGAAAGATTTCTTTGTTGTTGAAACTGTCGATGGTCTCAACATCACAAGCACAATCATCAAGAGTCCCAGTGACCTACGACCAAAATATAACCATCCAATCAATCAAAAGCATCACATTTTGACATAAATGTGAATCTGGACCACAAAACTAGTCATAAGGGTGAATTTTTTTTAAACTGAGATTTATACATCATTTGAATGCTGAATAATGCTTTCCATTGATGTATGGTTTGTTCGGACAATATTTGGCCGAGATACAACTATTTGAAAATCTGGAATCTGATGGTGAAAAAAAAAAAAAAAAAATCTAAATATTGAGGAAAAATGGCCTTTAAAGTTGTCTAAATGAAGTTCTTAGCAATGCATATTACTAATCATAAATTACGTTTTAAAATATATTTACGGTAGGAAATTTGTAAAAATACTTAATAGATCTTTACTTAATATTGTAATGATTTCTGGCATAAAAGAAAAATAGATCATTTTGACCCCATACAGTCTATTGTTGGCTATTGCTACAAATATACCCTTGTGACTGGTCTTGTGGTCCAGTGTTGGTTAGTTAACCATTAAGTTGATTAATTGTGTTTACTGGCAAACTGACATTAAAAAAAAAAACATCTTGGAACACCACAATATTGTGGCTGCACTGAACATAAACAATCCCGAACCAAATGAACCAAACAATGCCACTGAATCGAATGAAATTTGCATATTTAGCTGATTATTGCTACTGAAAATGGTCAGTTATTGTCATATTTTGGGCTGTACTAATCAGTCGGACCAGAAAAAAAACATCTGGAGTACTATAGACTGCCAAAAATTATAATAATCCAAGGAGCAGAGTGCAAAAAACTGTCTGAGGAACAAAAGGCATATGTGGTTGGCCAGACTGAACCCAGACTTCTTCCATGGCAAGAATCTTGACAACATTCGTGTTTGTTTTTATCATTTCTGGTCAGGTAGGTGAAATAGTAAGCTACTATCTTTAATTAATACTGCTCGTACGCATCTTTACCACCTACCAGCTTTAGTTTGTCAAAATATTGCACCGTTTCCTGCTTACTAAGTCCTTCTCTATATGATTTAGCAGCTTCCACACGATTTTCCGAGGTTTAGACAGCATAATTTAGCAGAAAAACGTATTCAGTAGTACATTAACCGTGCAGTCCATGCTGTTGTTTACATCAGAGTATCTCGAATTCGGTCACGCATCCGGGTAACTGACCAAACAGTGACGTAAGCGCAAACCCTCTATTACTAAAACTTTAACCACAATGAAAACGTACACCAAAAAAATAAAAAACAATTAAGATACTAATTAAAATCACAACCGTTTCTGAATAATATTAAAATAACAGTTTCCTTAATATGTCCACGTACCATAGGCTTTCATCAGACTGATTACCATATTTATATTTACAGTGGCATTAACATGGCACGTGCTTCATTTCAAAAAACATAATTTTATATGAGAAACAACATAGCAATCTTATGTTAGTGTCACATATTTAATATTTAATTAATTTGAGTTTCCACTATGATGAAACAATATTAGTGATTTTGATGTTCTCACCTGGCAGAAGCACCTGTGTGCAGCGGATCCTGCTGCCGTCACGTGGACGCTGCTGAGTAAAAGCGCCAACAGAACGAAGGATTTCATTGTCATTTATCAGTGAACAGAGTTCGGCATAAACGGGTCTGTTCCGTGAATGCTTTCTCTGGTCTTCACACCGCTACGCTGTTTCTGTGCAGTACTACGTAGTTCAAGTGAACTGCACGTCGTGGTAATACACGTTACTCACAGATCACTTCCGATTCCATCAGCCGCTACGTGAAGTACGTGACTCTGCTGCTGCTGAGATATGACTTACGCAACAATGAATAATTGGGCCTAACGCTCATCCACAAAGCTTTTTTTCCATCTCAAAATACGCTTTGTTTTACTCTCATATTAAATTTTCAGGGAATCTGTCAGGGTGAAATGCAAAATAACCGTTTCTAAACTAGGAACTCCATCTTTTGGATAGAAAGTGCACTACATGCAGTGCACGACAAGATGTCGCCAAATACTAGGTTGTGCAGGAAATGGTGTTTCAATATGTCAACTGTGCTGCATCAGTCTCTTATTTTCTGATAAGGAAATCAGTTTTCTTTTAGCTTCCTAGTAATATCTGATCATATTTACCTGACTTTGTGTTATTCTCTTATACAGGAAGAACTTTTAAAGACAGTACATCTGTTTATTCTGGAGTTCATGAAGTGCAACCTTTGAGCACTATTGTTAAAAATCCATAATATATATATATATACACTACCAGTCAAAAGTTTTTGAACAATAAGATGTTTAATGTTAATGTTATGTTAATTTTTTTTTTTTTAAAGAAGCCAAGCCTGCATTTATTTGATTCAAAATACAGCAAAACATTTATTATTATTATTATTATTATTATTATCAATATTTGAAACAGTGGAGTAAAAAAAAAAAAAAAAAAAAAAAAGGATTCTTTGATGAATAGAAAGATCCAAAGATCAGCATTTATCTGAAATAAAAAGCTTTCATAACATTATACACTATACCATTCGGGGGGGTAGGGCGGTATAGAAATTATAGAAATTAATACTTGTATTTAGCAATGCTTTAAATTAATTAAAAGTGACGATAAAGACATTTGTAATGTTACAAAAGATTTCTATATTACATATATATTAGATAAATGCAATTTTTCTGAACTTTATATTTATCAAAGAAACCTGAAAAAAATTTACTCAGCTGTTTTCAACATAATAATAATAATAATAATAAATGCTCCTTGAGCAGCAAATCAAAATACTAGAATGACAGAATGATAATGATACTAAGAATTCAGCTTTGAATCACAGGAATAAATTACATATTAAAATATATTTAAATAGAAATCAGTTATTTCAAATAGTAAGAATATTTCTAAATTAGACTGTTTTACTGTACTTTGGTTCAAATAAATGCAGTCTGGGTGAGCAGAAGGGACTTCTTTAAAAAAACTTAAAAATCTTACTGTTCAAAAACGTTTGACTGGTAGTGTATATTTAATACTTAGATTTTTTTATTTTTATTTTATATTTATGTATTTACTATATATAATTTAATTTAATAGATGGGCCAAATACTAGACGCATAAATAAATAAATAAAATTAAAGTATCTACTTTAATGTTTAAAACAACTTTCGTAAAAATAAAATCTCAAAATATGTGTGAAATAATTCCATCATCATTCAGCGTGACAGATATATTTATATAAAAATGAAACAACATACTTATTGTGGCCTGTACTTTTACAAATATATAAAATATTAAGTGATCATACAAAATTGTATTAGCTATATTTAACTGATAAACTAATATAACTGACAAATGGATAAAAACTAGTGGTTTTAATTGGCAAATTGGTAAAGATGACAATTAATGTTCACTTTGGGCCTGGACAGTGATCCTTAAATAGTATATTTTGTCTAATAATTACGTCTAAATCTAAGGATTTCTGTTCTAAATATGTAATACATACAGAATAGTAGTTTTCTTACACTTCAACTTCAGTACATCTATCTATCTGTCTATCTGATTTGAAAATGTGGTAGTGCAGCAGCGCCATCTCATGGACGGAATCCACCACTACAACGCGCCTCGCAGCAGTTGAAGAATTCAAGGGCGGAATCGAATGTATCCCAGTTTCCTTTTTCGACACTTTGTAACCCACTTTCAGCGCGTCACAGTAGGTCAAAATTACAATCTTCCGTTCTAACACAAACATCCTCAGACTTTGACGGACAGGGCTTTTTAACTATCCCCTCCCCTCAAAACAGTTCAAACAAAACTTCCACCCCGTCGTCCAGTTTGATGCGGACACCTCTCGGACTCTTTTTCTCCCTAAAAAAATTCCCTGATCCCCGGTCAGTCGTCTCCTGTAGGATAAGCAATACGATCTGCTCCCCAACTCCATTCTCTATTTTTGTGCTTCCTTGTGCTGCCAAGCCCCTGACGTAATGCTCCGTGTTAATTATTAGCATGTGGGAAGCGATGCCGAGACTCTCCTCTGCTGCTTAAACAAGAGCGACTGACTGCGGGGAGAAAAACCTCGTCAAGATGGCCAAACACACTGACCCAGAGTGAAGGGGCACCGCTCCCCGTCCCGTCCAGTCCTGTCCTGTCCTGTCCTGCGACCAGCACCAATGCAACTGCGCCTTTAGGTGAGTGACTTCTGAAGCTTTTTACTAATATTTAAGCCTTTACAGTACAAACCAAGTTTGCAACATCACTCGCCCCGCTTTTTTTTTTTTTTTTTGCCACAGCGGTAGTTTTCTGTGGGAACTCCGAGTATGAAAAATGAAAATTAGAACGCGTTTGTGTTCTTTAAAGTTTTGGGTTGTTCTATAATTCTAACTCATAAACGGGGCATTTCGGTCGATTAAGGCAGGGTAACCCTCCAAACTGCTGACTTAGAGTCGGGCATTGCTTCATATGTAAAGGGTTGTGAAAATGAAGACTGAATAGTGTGTACAGACTTACAGTAGGGACATCGAGCAACAATTTTTGGGAATGTTCTGGACAGTCTGCGACTCAGCTCGGATATTATATGAGACGATCGCTTGCCGCATGTATGGACGCGAATAGAAACTGAAAGCCTGTGTTTATTTTTATTTGTCCACATCTGATGCTTTTAGAGGTAAGTGTATGTTTAGGTCACCCGACCGGACTTAGAAAATATATTGAGATTGCATTATTCATGTGGAGTTCCCGGGTAACAGTTCATCGGTTCAGAACAGGGTTCATTTCACAGATTCATGCTGTATGAGTCATCGTGTACCAGTAGGTGGCGATAGGTGAATCTCTTCTTGTGTGAATGAGTCAATGGAATCGCTAAAGTCCGAACAAGTTTTCGCTAACCTTGCCAATTTTATGTTTAAGCAACTTTGCGCACATTAGTAGTTTGGGGATGAACAAATATTCAATGTAGTTAGTCCACGGAAAAAATGTTTGTCTTCATAATCTTTAGTCAAAATCTCAAATACAAGAATTTGCACTTACGTGACGATTTGGTCAGTTACCCGGATGCGCGCCCATATTCGCGATACTCGGATGTAAACAACAGCATGGATTGCACTGTTAGTGTACTATAGAATATGTTGTTTTGCAAATTTATTCGGTCTAATCCACGAAAAACGTGTGAAAGCTGCTAAATCATATAGAGAAGGACTTAGTAAGCAGGAAAGGGTGCAATATTTTGACAAACTAAACTTAATATGTGGTAAAGACACGTACAAGCAGTATTAATTAAAATGTTAGCCTAATATTTCACCTGTCTGACTGGAAATGATAAGAACAAACACAAATGTTGTCAAGATTCTTGCTCTGGAAAGCCTGGTTCAGTTTGGCCATCCACAAACGTCTTCTTTTTCTTTTTGATTTGTTATAAATTTTGGCAGTCTATATTCCTCCAAATGTTTTTCCCAGGTCTGACCGATTAGTACAGCCCAAAACATGACAATAAATGACCATTTCCAGCAGCAATAATCAGCTAAATATGCAAGTTTCATTCGATTCAGTGGCATTGTGTATGTTTAGTGCCACAAATATAGCCGAGGCGTGACAACACTATTGAGAGTCGCAGTTCGTTCGCAAACTAGATGCTTTCTTTTTTAATTTAGTTGATAAACTAATGCTATTTGCTCATACTGTAGTCAGTTAGTGCACTTAGTGTTCTCTTAAATGATTCGTTCAAAACACAGATTCATTCACGAATGAAACACAGCTGGATGAAGCAAGTTTATTTTTGTCTCTGGCATCTTATGAAAGGAAAGTGGAGTTGTTGCACAGGCTGAGACCATGTGATATTTGCCAACTCGTTATAAATGGTTAACCTGTTCGTGTTTCTTTGAAGAAATATCAAGTACGTGTCATTTTCATCTGGAAGACTTTTCCAAAAGCGTCTGAAACCAGCAATGGGATTCCAAATATGTAGATTATACAGATGATAGTCTACTAGCTGGTTGACTAATAGCTAGCTGCCCAAAGCAGCCTAAAGTAGTCAGACTGTTTTTACAACTGGTTAAACGGCTATCTGACCTACTTGGACCACAAACCAGCTCCTGAAACACACTTGTCTGCTTGAAGATGACTTTTTGTGTATTTCTTCTAAAATATGGGCTGTGTAATCACTACTCTTTGCTTTTACAGAAAGGAGATGTTCTCTGTGGAAAATGCCATCAAGACTAAAGCTGGACAGTCACTGTATGCTGGAGGAAAGCTGAGGAAAGTTTTGTAAGTCCCAAGCGGCCAGAAAGTTGGAGAGCTCCAACGAATACCATCTCGAAAGCTTCAAACAGGGATTCCCTAACTCCAAAACCCAAGAACAAAGATGCAATACATCGGTACCCACTAGCAAACATCTCAAAGGGCTTTTTTCTGTCTAACCTCGAGTAAAGGTGAAAGCAAGTGCGTTTTTGGATACGTCTGCGTGGTGATCTCTCTCTATCTCCCTCTCAACGAACCCAAATTTCAAGTCTTGGTACCGTGAGCCTGCCCACCAGATCATGATGTTTCGTGACCAGGTGGGAGTCCTCGCCGGCTGGTTTAAGGGATGGAACGAGTGCGAACAGACGGTGGCGTTACTGTCACTCCTCAAGCGGGTCAGTCGGACCCAAGCACGCTTCCTTCAGCTCTGTCTGGAGCATTCCTTGGCTGACTGCACTGAGCTTCATGTTCTGGAAAGGGAGGCCAATAATCCAGGTCAGTACAGAGGCTACCAGCTTTTCTGTTGGGACTAACCACGAATGCGAGCTGGTGGTATAGACGTGCACCTGTTCTTAAGCTTTTTTGGTTAATGTATAGGTGTCTTTAATTCACCCATGCATGGAATAGGAGCAGATAGCCATAATAGTAATGTTGTATCCAAAGCGTTGGGCTTAATTGAGCGGGAGCGCTTTAATGTGGGTGTGTGACCATGGAAACTAATATCTTGGAAACCAAATAGCCCAGTTTATGCTCAGGAATAAACAACAATGCTGAGCTTAAGGCCTGTGGATATTTACATAAATGTACAGTGCGAAAGAACTAATGCACACATACGCTCTCTAAAAGCCGAGCATGGGATTCCCATCAGCGTTTATAGTGGGCTGGGACTCATAAAGAGCCTCCTTGTGTCTTGCAGTGGTGCGTTTTGTATTTTATATGAGGGATTTTAGTACAGCTCTGTCATTGTTATTCTAAAACATCAAGATGAAGACATCAAAGAAGAACTCGTGAAGTTTTTAAAAGTGGTCCTCACCCTGGTGTGTCCGCTGACATTAAAACCAGCTGATGGGGTGCAGCCCAACTGAAACTCCTCTGGTCGGTGTATTTCTATACTCATGCGTTGTTATGATGAGTTGCTGGTTTGTTGTTGCAGATGGTGGATTTGCATGCTTGTATGTGGTGGTGACCTTTTGAATGAATCCAGTGGAAATGTGTGTGCACGTGTGTTTGTCTGTGCATGCCTACCTGTGCGATTTAACCTTGGGCTGTATTACGCAGCGGTGCCTATGTCAGCCAGAGCGATGTCAGCTTCCTATTACTCACCAGACGGCAGGGATTCTTTGGTTAATCAGCGTATTTGCTTTCATTCGAGCAGACGTCTGGTTTAGCCCGGACCCTCGTTAAGTATCTCAAACTGAATCACTTCAGGCGTTTTAGTTATTGTTTTACCGTGTGAAGGTTGTGTTTGACTTGTTTCGCTCAGCAAACTTGTAATCGATCTGATATTTTACACAGTTTTTGAATTTTTAGACTTGGGTGTGGTTTTGTACTTGAAGCCTGTTTAGGGATTTCTAGGAAAGATTAAAGCTAGTAAGGTGATTTTTTAAAAAAAAATTTTATGAAGTGTGATAATGTAATTTAGTTGGATAGTTAGCAAAATGACTCTCTGTAGAAATGTAAATGGGTAATTAATTATTAACCTATTTTAGCATATAAAATAATTCAAATGTGTGTGTGTATGTAATATTTTATAAACATATTAAATTTTTTTCATAATATTTTATAATATAAAATTCTATATAGCAAAGTTGTGGAAACAACTGTTTCTGTTCGCAACAAAAAATGTAGACGTATTAGTAAACTTTAGTTAAATGCAGCTTTTATTAACATTTATTTCAAAATTAATCTTTAGGTGATTGTCATTGCAGTCCCAATGTACGCTTATGTGTGTGTGTGTGTGTGTGTTTATTTATTTATTTAGCTATTTTTACTTTTATTACAACTTTTATTTTGTAAATGAATTTAAATATATTTTGTATATTTAATTTTAAGTTTAATTTACAATATTATTAATATTAATTACTGTCTTATATTAATTTATTTATATATAAACTCTCTCTCTCTCTATATATATATATAATGTCTGTGAATAATTAAATAAATAAATTTATATATATATATACACACACTCAAACACATTTATCTATTTACTTATTCAAATACTTTTTATTTCAACTTTTATTTTTAAAATTATTTGAAATATATTTTGTATATTGTACATATGTAATTATAGGTATTTTCTCAATTATCTATTTATTTTAATTTGCAACATTATTATTAATTACTTATTAATATTCTATATTAATGTATTTATAAAATCTCTCTCTCTATATATAAAATGTCTGCGAATAATTAAATAAATAAATAGTATATATATATATATATATATATATATATATATATAAAATGTCTGTGAATAATTAAATAAATAAATAGTGTGTATATATATATATATATATATATAATATATAAAAGTACTTTTTTTTAGTTATTGTAAAAAAAAAATATTATTTTAGATATGTAATTATAGGTATTTTCTTAATTATCTATTTATTTTAATTTACAATTTTAATATTAATTACGGTCTTATATTTATTTATATATAAATTCTCTCTATATAAAATGTTTGTAAATAATTAAATAGATCAGAAATAGATAATTAAATATACTTATTAAATAATAGTAATTCAATAAAATAATTTAATTATATTAAACAATTAAATAGATAATTAAAAATACTTTATTTTTGTTATTTTAAATATATTTTTGTGTATTTTACATATGTAATTATATGTCTTTTCTCAATTATCTATTTATTTTAATTTGCAATATTAATATTAATTACTGTCTTTTATTAATTTATTTATATATAATCTCTCTCTATATAATTTATCTTATTCACAGACTTTTTATTACTTATTATTAGGTCATTTATCAATTATCGATTAATTTTAATTTAAAATATTAATATTAATTGCTGTATTTAGGTATTTATATATAAGCTCTCGCTCTTTCTCTTTTTCGCTCTCTCTCTATATATTACAGTTGTTACTTCGAATATATATTTTTCAGTTACTTTAGATCTTATATATTTAATTCTTTTACTATTACACATATATAAATAGTTTGAGGGGTAGTGTAGAAGTTACATGGTTACATGTCTGAATGAATTAATTTTAACTCAGCATGTCAGGTTAAAAGATATTTTAGAAAGAGCAGTCACATCTATCCTCTGAAATCAAAGGCCCTTTTTATTTTACAAACCAGTAAACGACCACATGAAGACATTCCCATTCATTAGAACGGTGTATGCGGAGTTAACTCGCAGCTGGAAGTTCAGTGGAAAGATGCAACTATTTGGAAAGAACTGCGCCAATGAGAGGAATCCACAATGACCTACTTATTTCCCTCTGTGAAGGAGCAGCCTTGTTCCCCTGACCCAAATGATGCAACTTATTTGCCTCTCATCTCAGCATCGCACACTGTAACAAAATGCATGTGTGTTTTGCATTTGACTCACAGGTAGTACTGCATGTATCCTATTCAGTTTCATTGCCTATAATAAGGCTATTTTTGCCTTTGGTAGAGGCCACTATTGCTGCAGTGGTTTAATTTGGCATCTCGGTGAATCTCTAAAGAAAGGGAATCCAAAACACACACAAGGTTACACAATCCCAGTTTAGGTTTTGTTGTTGTTTAAATTTTTCGAGCGTTCCATCCAGCATGGACGATGGACGGTCAGATAAAACAGAGAGAGTGTGTGTGTATCTATGTACGTAAACGGGAGAGGGTACGTGTTTGTCGGAATATTATTCCTGTCTGAGCTGGTGTTTAACCCTTGGCCCTTTTTCCGCCCCTCCACCTCACAGCCCAGAGGCAGCAGAGTCCGGACAGGAGGGGCACTGTTGTTATGAATGACTGACTTCATACCTCTGTGTGTGTATGGGTGTGTGTCCGTCTATGTGTGTGTTTGAGATGATGAAGGCTCTCGGAGTTGTTTTTCCAACATGGTGGCCTCTGTGTGAGATGCACTGAAATGTACAGAAATGTCAAACACCCATATATATCTAAACCGAACCAGCTGCACTGAACTGACGCTCCCTGTTGTGACAGGAGAGTATTGGTGTTGACATTGATATTTCGAAATAGTAATTTTTTAATCTTTGTCCCCCACTCATACAGTAAGTTAAATGTCAAACTAAGCTATGGTGTACATAGTGAATCTACAGCTTAGATCTGAAATGTGATGATTTTAGTGTTCAACGGTTTTACAGTGTCCCATAATTCAATTTATACATTGTCAAGCACTCATAATCACAACATAACATGCTTCATTTATTCATTCCGCAGATGCTTTTTCCAAAGCAACTTACATTGCACTGAAGCTATACATTTTTTTATCAGTTGTTACATTCATTGGGAATCTAATTTATTGGACTTCTTTTATATATTTATTTTTATTTTTTTTTCATCGTCCACAACGAGTTCCGTTGCATCTGTGACACTGGCCAATAAAAGCACAGAAGCGCTTTCGTACATGCTTTTAAACAAGCTGAAACGAATGAAAGACAGTGGATATTGGTCCTGCCAGGAGGAATTTTACAATATAGGGACTAATGCAACAGAAAAAAGAGGTAAAATAAAAACTATTTTACCTCAGTTCTCTTTGACAGTCCATCTCTTCACACTGAGGACAACTGAAGGACTCAGAGAAGAGAAGAACTGAATGGATTAAAACTGATCTTTTTTTTAAAGGAAGACAATTAGGCAGACCTGGTTGGGTGCTTTTTAAATTAGTGAGGGTGCTCTACCCTAAATTCACTTCTATTTTGGTGATATTTCTGTCCGGTCCATTGTTATGGTTATGAATCCCACATTTATACGTGACCCTGGACCACGAAACCAGTCATAAGGGTCAAATGTCAAAATGTAATTATATATTTTATATGATTTATATATTTATGTAGATTTATATATCAAATGAGCTGAATAAATAGGCTTTAGAAATAATCCATTGATGTATGGATTGTTAGGATAGAACAATATTTGGCTAAGGTACAACTATTTGAAAATCTGCAATCTAAGAGTGCAAAAAAATCTAAATATTGAGAAAATCACCTTTAAAGTTGTCCAAATGAAGTTCTTTGCAATGCATATTAGTAATCAAACATTAAGCTTTAATATATTTACGGTAGGAAATTTACTAAATATCTTTATGGAACATGATCTTTAATTAATATCCAAATGATTTTTGGCATAAAAGAAAAATCTAAAATTTTGACCCATACAGTGTATTGTCGGCTTTTGCTACAAATACAGCTGTGCTACTTATGGCTGGTTTTGTGGTCCAGGGTCACATATGTGGATGTCACTGCCGAAACTTTGCTATTGCAACTTTTTATTCAAATTACAAATAGATTATATAGAGCCAACAAAGGATTTTTAAAAACCTCTGATTGGCCATTGCATTCAAGAAATCAACAGATATGTCTGGGATTGGCTACACTGCTCATCACTGCAAAAACACATTGTAAATAGAAACCTCTGATGCTCTCCTAAGCACAAACACAAATACGCACTGGATCTGGAATGGATTGCCCAATCTGTTTTTGCCAATATCCTATTTTTAAAGCTGCAACTTAGGGTGCTCTTGCTGTCGTTTCACAATGCTTAGCATCCCCATAGAACTGGGCCGTCAATTTCGTCATCGATTTCAATTTTGAATGATGTAACTCTGATTGTGAGGTTTGTGTACTTCACTGCAGTGTAGAGTTCACTGCTTTCAACCACTGGCCTTGATACACACCTCCCCTAGTGACCAGTGTCCAGACCCTTGTCCTGTCCAACCTGTTTTTTTTTTTGTTTTTTTTCCTCTTCTGCCTTTCACTGAAACGTCACTGCACTGTTTGGAAAAGAAAGAGTGCTTGTTTCTGGTTTGGGTGTCGAACTGTTACATCGCACCCACGCATGAGCAAACAGTTTATTTCTGGCCCTCGCTGTGTTCCGTGAACTCATGCACAACCCCAGGGACAGCCATGGACAACCTGCCAAATATATTCCTTTTTGCTCTGATTAAAACTCTACTTTTTCATAGTGTCAGCCCTTTCTGAAAGCATTAGATGAGTGGAGTCAGTCTGAAAGGCCTTGCCTTGTCTTCTGTGATGGCTTGGGCTTTTTACAGTAAAAGCACAGTGACTAGGTCAGTGGTGACGTTAATAGGTAGGACTTACAGGACATTTGGAGAACTTCATGTGAGCTGATGTTTTGTCCGTCATGTGGCATGTAGAACAAAAAGGGTACTAGGGCAGTTACTGGCCTGTTAGGAGTCAATAATACTCCCAGTATGACCAATATCAGTAGTTTAAGGTTGTAGTCTCAGGTTGTTGTTTCAAGCCCTGCAAGTAAAACTGAACCATCATTCACTTATTGTCCCACTGACTTCTTGAGAAAGACTTAACCACAGATTGTTCTAGTAGGAAGTTTCCTGTGATAAGTGGAAAAATCACCAGTATCATCTGTCTTACGTTGTTCTGTTGGAGTGTTTTTCCCCTTACAGAGTTGTCTTTTTTGGCAATACCTACACTTTATCTCTCCCTTTATCTTCAGACCTGAAGACCCTCTTCGTCTTGTTCAGCAAGTCTTTTTGGCTCTAGTGGTTTCAAGGCTTTTTGTTAGTGAAACACAATGTGCTTAAAGGTAGTTCACCCAAAAATGAATATTCAGAAATGAAGAAGTTTCTCACCCTCATGTTATTTTTAGAGCAATGAGACTTTTGTTCATCTTCAAAATACAAATGTTAGATATTTTTAATAAAACTTGAAAATTAATTTAAAAACGAAGTAACTCAGTGATAAGTAGCACAGGTGTATTTGTAGCAGTTGTATGGGTCAAAATTATAGATTTTTCTTTTATGCCAAAAATCATTAGGATATTAAGTAAAGATCATGTTCCATGAAGATATTTTGTAAATTTCCTACTGTAAATATATCAAAACATGATTTTTGATTAGTAAAATACATTGCTAAGAGCTCAATTTGGACAACTTTAAAGGCAATTTTCTCAATATTTAGATTTTTATCTAAATATCTTGGTCAAATATTGTCCTATCCTAACAAACCATACATCAGTGGATTTATGGTCCAGTGTCACATTTTACTTCCTACTTGTTTCCCACTCATGTAAAGTTGTTAAAACCCTGGTGCCGATGTTAACTTTGTTAAGATGTCTCGGAGAAATGCTGAGCTTGGATGACATCAGCACTTGAGTCAGTCTGGGTGATAACTTACTCATCACCCGTTTCTCATCTTAATGAAAGGCAAAATATGCTCATCTCAGCGAAAAGGAACGGATGACAAGCAGGTACTTGAAAGCCATAAGATATATCATCCTTTCTCCTTACTGAGTAACGTCGCTTTCCTTACGGCATCTCTGCTGCTGTTGAAGGAGTCTGTGTTTATTTTGCGGTCTTTTCTTTACTGTTGCACTCAACTGCAAATTAGTTTGATTAGCTGAGACAGCAGTAATTTCATTTTCCTTCATGTTGATTTCATGCAGTATTCATACGCGTTGCTTATAAATACTTGTGTCTTGAAGTTTGCTGAATAAGATTTTCCTGTGAACATCTTTGAATTAACTTCTACTGTTTTGTACAATATAAAAAAACTAAATTTCAGCTTCTTCACAGAAATTAAAGTTTCTACATTATTTTTAGGAGTAGCTTATAAGTTTGACTGGCAGAAATGTACAGTTAAAGTCATGCAGTTAATGACGTGTATTCAGACAAATGCTGAACACTATTAACTGCAATGATTATATGTTGCAATCAAACTTATATCAAAATTTGGTAGTTCTACCAACACTTCTAGCCCTAGTCAGAACATAAAGTTGATTGTAAAAAATCTCAGTTGTTATTTTCATTATGCCTGCATATACCTGTTAAAACGATATAGCAGAAATGTGTAAATTTAAAGTGAAAAAGCTTATTGCTTGTTCTTGAAAAAATAAACAGCTACAGATAAAACAAGTAATTTAACCCTTTAAGTTTACTTCACCATATTACAAATAAATCCTAATCTAATCATGACAAACTATACGTCATTGAAAAGGTCTAAGATTCCTAAATAGATATTTTACCATATTTTTGTGTTACAAATTAAGTAGGAAAAGTAATATATTAATATATGTCAAGAGTGCATCTTAACATGAGTTCTGACCTTTGTCACAAAAGACTTTCTTCGTCGCCTTTTTCCCTATCACATTTTAGAAATCATAAGAAATTATATATCAGTTCAGAACAAATCACACATTGCATTACCACAGAAAATGTACATTAAAATCATATTACAAAATGTTTTCATTCATGAATTATAAAAATTTAAGGTTGGATAGTACATTTTTATGTCTGTGTTGAAAAATGGGAGTGACAGTTAAAGGGTTAATGTTTTAATTTATTTATAAATAAAATTGTTTTATTGCAATGAACATGGCTGTTCATTTAAAAATATATATATATAAAATTTGTAAAAGTATTTTGGAAATTGTCATAATACCTATTATTACTACTATTACTACTGCAAGTTTTTAAAATTACTTTTCTATTAATTTTTTTTCCATTTGGCAGTGCTAGGCAACAATTAATCATGATTAATCGCATCCAAAATAAAAGTTTTTGTGTACATAATATATGTGTGTGTACACACACATGCATGCCTATATTTAAGAAAAATGTTATGTTTATACTTTGAATATATTTATATATAATATAAATTATATGGATATAAATATATGACTTGTAAATACATGTAAATATTTTCAAAATATATACTGTATGTGTGTTTTTATATATACATAATAAATATACACAGTACACACACATATATTATGTACACAAAAACTTTTATTTTGGATGCAATTAATCTTGATTAATCATTGCCCAGCATTAAATTTGGGTATTAATTTTTAATTAATCACACATTTTTGTATGTCTTTGAAAAGAAGTCTCTTATGCTCACTTGTGCTCTTATGCTTCGATCAAAAGTATATTAAAAACTTGATACTTTTTTCAATATATTAATGAACAGAAATTTCAAAAGTTGAAACTTGAAATCTTTTGTAACCTTATTAACATCTTTAGTGTCACTGTTGATCAACTGAATGCATATTTGCAGAATAAAAGTATTAATTTCTCCTCTCCGGATCATATGTTCTGCCTCATGCTTCTGCCTCACAGTTTCACGGTTAATGGTCTCCCACGCCGTCAGACCGGTTCTATAGCTTGCGCCATACGCTTGATGAGCTGTCAGTGCATGCTTGACTGCAGCTCAGAACAGAGACACACTCGCTCTTCACATACCCAACAATTCTGTTTGCTTTACTGTCTTGAGTATGTCTCTGGTGAGGCTGGTGTCATGTCTCTTTGCAGCTACTGTCTAGTATGCATTATTCTGCAGCTGGTAAATGCATAGTGCAGGCAGCTGCATCATGGTGCCACAATGCAGGACTTTGTTCAAAAGTGCTGATTGTGCTTTTAAGAGGTCAGGCTGAGATTTTCCCCCTCCCACCAGTTCGCTCAGCTCCCTCTCCAGACAGTCGTGAAGCAGGAGTGGGTTTGTATTTGAGTGTGAGGATGTGTTTCTTCCACTTGGCCTAAATGGGACCCTTTTTCAACAAATCGGCCTGTATTTTTTGCAATTATATAACCTCCGCAAAGGAATCTCTGCTCTCTCTCCTCCAGGTACGGAAATAAAGATTTCTTCCGAAAAGGAAAATAATGATCAGTGAATGAGGAGGGGGTTCAAGTAGCACAGGGGCCCAGACATTTCCTTAAATAGAGCTCTCTGCGCTCAAATCCGCAGACTTGAGGCTCACATTCCAGGAATAGCTCCGGCTGTGACATTCTGCGCCACACAAACACACACATAACCCCTGGAACGTCCACAGGTAGACTAAATTGATGTTCCATTCCAGCGAGACTTTTACAGACATTACAGTCGTCGGTTTACAATGGCGCTGCGTGCCAGAGGTTGTCCCCAAAGTTTCCTTGAGGAAAGAAAAGTCTGATTTTTAGGCTCAGTTTTTCTGGGAACTTACTGAATTTCACTTGGTTCCTGATCGAAAGGGTTTTTTTTGTATTTTTTTCCTTGCATACCATTTTTGCTCCCACTTTCTATTAAGTGGCCTTAACTACGATGTACTTGCTTTCAAAAAATAAGTACAATTGTATTGTGTTAATATTGTGCTTGCTGCTTTTGAGGTGGTATACGGGTACGGTTAGGGACAGGTTTGGTGGTATGGGTAGGTTTAAGGGTGGGTTAAGGTGTAAGGGATGGGTCAACAGTGTAACTATAAGTGTAAGTACTAATGCTGTCAAACGATTAATCGCGATTAATCGCATGCAAAATAAAAGTTTTTGTTTACATAATGTGTGTGTACTGTGTATATTTATTATGTATATATAAAAATACACACACATACAGTATATATTTTGAAAATATTTACATGTATTTACATTTATATATGTTAATTCACGTAATAAATATTATATCTAAATACATTTAATATATAAACAATTTTTCTTAAATATAAAAATGCATGTGTGCATATTTATATATGCATAATAAATATACACAGTACACACATATCACGTAAACAAAAACGTAGTATTATGGATGCGATTAATCGCAATGTATATTTTGAAAATATTTACATGTATTTACATTTATATATTTTAATTCATATAATTTATATTATATATAAATATATTTAATATATAAACAACATTTTTCTTAAATATAAACATGCATGTGTGTGTATTTATATATGCATAATAAATATACACAGTACACACATATATCACGTAAACAAAAACATATTATTATTATGGATGCGATTAATCACAATATATTTTGAAAATATTTACATGTATTTACATTTATATATTTTAATTCATGTAATTAAAATAATATTTTAATTATATTTAATATATAAACAACATTTTTCTTAAATATAAACATGCATGTGTGTGTATTTATATATGCATAATAAATATACACAGTACACACATATATCACGTAAACAAAAATGTATTATTATTATGGATGCGATTAATCGCAATATATATTTTGAAAATATTTGCATGTATTTACATTTATATATTTTAATTCATGTAACTAAAATTCTATTTAAATTATATTTAATATATAAACAACATTTTTCTTAAATATAAACATGCATGTGTGTGTATTTATATATGCATAATAAATATACACAGTACACACATATATCACATAAACAAAAACATATTATTATTATTATGGATGCGATTAATCGCAATATACATTTTGAAAATTTTACGTGTATTTACATTTATTTTTTATTCATATAATTAATATTATATATAAATATATTAAATATATAAACAACATTTTTCTTAAATATTAACATGCATGTGTGCATATTTATATATGCATAATAAATATACACGTAAGAGATTGATTGTGGTTTAAGAATCGATATTGGTTCATTAAAATGAGAATCTTTTTTTTTTTTTACCCAGCCCTAGCGTATTTTTTAAACACTGCGCTGTCGTCCTGTAATGTTCATGATTAAAAGCGAATATGTGAACAAAAATAACAGCAATTAAATGTTATTCTAATTAAAATCTGAAAATTAAAATGACAGGTAATAATAAATTATGACGGAATTTTTATGACCCTCTCCGTCAAAATGACAGACAATGTTAAAGTCTAGTGCAACCTCTGATGTGTATATATATATATATATATATATATTTGTCACGGTACAGAAATGAAGTAGTGAAATCAAAAAGTTAATCAAAAGTTCCACAGGTAGACAAAACTTTTATTCCAGCACATCTTTTACAACTGTTACGGTCGTCAGGTTACAATGGCACTTCCTGCCCAATGTTGTCTTGTCTGGAGGGCATGAATGGAGCAGGTTTTTGGGGCTGGAGTCTGAGGCCTCAGAGTTTCCTCACTGACTGCTGATGTGGTGAAATTTTAGCACTCTTCAGCAAAACAATCATACTCCGTCATATCAAAAGAAAACTGCAGTGATTAGGCTTTTCATTATTGTAATTACAGAGGAATTGTTCATAGTCAAAATATTTTTGCGGTTGTTGTTTTAGTATCACAGATAATCGAAGTATCGGAATGTGTTTTTTTTTTTTTTTTTTAGGGTCAGGCCAAACCTGTTTTTGCACTGTGGTGCATTTGGGTCAGGAGGGAAGTGGCTGAGCTCATTTGCACAGGTTGAAAGCTCATCTGGGCTTTCATCAAACGCGGTAAAGATCAGATAGAGTAAACGCTTCGGGGTCAGTCTTGAATGGGTTCACATGTGGGCCGTGACGAGCTTCCTGCGTTTGAGAGCGAGAGCTCATCATCCGTACCGAACAATAGACAAACTCACAGATGACTCGGAGTCACAGTGACTGCTGTGTCTACTGACAGAGGCAGGTGTTTCCCACTTTGTTGTCTGTCCAGCTGAGCTCAATGGATAGTTAGCTTGCGCTGCTATTTCCAACGTCGAACAGGATTAGCGGCCATAAATATCACTGGCTCGAAGGAAGAGAGGAAGAAAGTGTACGATGGAGCACAGACGAACTCTCAGCACAAAGCGCCTGCCAAGCCAAAATTAGAACTGTCGGCCTCATTCTCTAATTTCTACAGCAGACGTAACATTTGGTGATTGTGTGCGAAAAGGAATTGAGGAGGCGGATGAGCTGAAGCTGCATGCGTACGGCCTCGGGGTAATTAATTCAGCTGACCGAGGGCAACTCTGTCTGTGTAGGAGTCAGAAGGTCAGGGCCTTTGAGACAGACGGAGGCAGGCGATCATACCCCATTTCCACCAAAATGCTGCTTGTGCCAGAGTTGGTACTGCGGCAGACCTCCACAAATTTAACTGGCATGAGAGATGAATAATGACGTAACTGGCTGTTACAACATAACATCCTCTCAAACAAACATGCTGCATCATGGTTATTTTTTTTGTAGTTTGTTCACAGTTTTAAGGATGTAGCATCCAATCTTGGACTATTTTTGTGCTATCAACACTTTTGAATAAATATTTTTTAATTTATAATATCATTTATTTATATTTATATCAATTTATGTTTTTTATATTTATATGTATTTGTTTGTATATAATTATTTGTATATAAAAAGTATGCAATTATATGCAGTGTACGTATATACATGTATACTTTTTAATATTTCATAATAATTTAAATATTATACTTTATAATGAGTTACATTCATTTATTTATATATATTTGTGTATATAATTATTTTATAATTAAAATTAATTATATATTGTTTATTTGTGTATATATGTATGAACGTACACACAAATACATAATAATTTATAATAATTTTATTAAAAAATATACATCGTAATGACTATATTTAATTTATACATGCATATATTTATTATATTTTTTGTGGAATTAAAAAATTATTTTTCTTATTTTAATAAATCAGTTCTATACAGAAAGATGTGTGTGTAAATATAACGCACATTTTATTTTTATTAAGACAGCTTTTATATACCTCAATATTATATAGTTTTTAACATTTCTACAAAATTAATAAGACTATATTTTTTGTAGAATTAAAAATTCATTTTCATATTTTAATAAATCAGATCTACATAGAAATATGTGTATAAATTATGTAATTTTAACATTTGATTTTAGTACATTAATTATATATAAATGTGTTTGTATATATGATATTAATTACATATTAAATATGTAATTTGAAAACAATATTAATATACTTAAGACAAATTTTATATACTTCAATATAATTTTTAATTAATTCTACAAAATTGATAAGACTATATATATTTTTGTAGAATAAAAAATTCATTTTTCATAATTTAATAAATCAGTTCTATACAGAAATGTGTATATATAATTTTAACATTTTATTTGAGTAAATTAATTCTATAAAAATAATTTATTTGTATATGTATAACATTAATTACATATTAAATGTAGAAAACAGTATTAATATAAATACAATTATATTTTTTAGATTGTATATACTTAATTTACTTAAGACAATTTGTAATGAATGAATTAATTTATTTTTTCATATTTGAATCATTTCTATACAGAAATATGTTATATTAATGTAATTTTAACATTTTATTTTAGTACATTAATTCTATACAAATAGATTATTAGTATATATAACATTTGTTACATATTAAATAAATATAAAAAACAATATGAATATAAACAAATTTTACATTAATAATTTGTATATAGCTAAGACAACTTTAATATACTTCAATATAAGGTTTTAATTAATTGTACAAAAATGACTATATATATATATATTTTTATTTATTTATTTTATTATTTTATTTTTACTGGAACTACACTTTTTCAAACTACACAAAATGGAAATATGGGGCTTGTTGGTTTGCTGTCAACTCGAAATATCACTTGTAAACAGAGATTATGATGCTATATGGGCACATTCATCACTGATATCCCTGGAAAAGAGGGGTATCAGTGAATTCGTCATGTGTATGGCTTGGCCCAGCTACTGCACATGCTTAGTTTCAAGTGCACTGTAAGGGCCCAGACAGGGTGCCGTTGGGGTCCGGGCCTGTGTAGACCTGTAGAGACAGAGTCATTGCCTGTTAAAGCTGCTGCTGAGGAAAGGTGGGGCCATTGAAGTTCAACAGGGGCTTCTTACGTTCTTTCCTACTCTCTCTTTCCCTGCCAACTAAAGCGTCAGCCTCTCCAGAGCTTCGCGCACGCTCCCCGTGGGTGTCATTTCAGGATACCACACGTGGATTGGGTCATTTTTTCATTCTTTCCTCAGTTACTTCTTGGAGTGTCATCTGAGGCTTTTCTCTCAGCTTCCCACTCACAGGAGTGTCTTATTCCAGACTCCTGGGAATCTTTTCAATGGGGCTCTGTCCTTCACATGGAAGCGTTTCCACTGGTCATTAGGTGGAATGCTGTTTGGTTTAGCCATACGGTAATTCTCCTCTCTTTCTTTCTCTTCCCCTCCCGTTCCTTTTCTCCATATCATTGATGCTCCGTATTTCTCTCCACCCACCACTCTGCTGAACGCATTAGATCTTGGGGAGCCCGTTTAAGGAAGTGTTTGCTAAAGTAGCGTTGAGGGGGATGATCTCAAAAAGATGGTATGTGTCTAACCAGCGTCGTTTCGGATGCAACGCACCCCAGTCGGAAACTGTGCATTCTTCTGTTGGACCTGTGGTATGCCAGCACATTCCGCACTGCTGAGCTGGAGCAGGCAGCCAGAGGGATGGGTGGGGCATCCTCGCTCGCTCGCTCGCTCACACACACACACACTCTCTCTCTCTCTCTCTCTCTTCGTTCTTTCTCTTCTCACTCTCTAGCCACTTTTTCCAAATAGGCCATTTTTCCTTTCCCCACTTTCCCTCCTGGAAAAATCTTCTCGATGCGAGTTCGTACCGTGTCCACAGACCAATTCCAGTGTTGTTTTTTCCCCCCTCATAAGTGGAAAAAAGCACAGACAGACTTTGTTTTTAAACTTTTCTGTTTTAGGCCGTACAAATCTGTTAAAATTCTATTTTATTATTTTTTTCCAAATTCCCTTTTTTTTGTTTAAATTTTTTGGGTTCCTTTTTTTTAGTTTTAATTTGTCAAGTTTAACAAGAGTTAAGTTTTAGGCCATATGAAATCTGTTTTATTTTTCCCAAATTGTATTTTATTTTTTTCCAAATTCCCTTTTCTCTTTTTTAATTTCTTTGGGTTCCGTTTTTTTCTTCTTCTTTAATTTTTTTCTAAACTCTGTTTTAATGGTTATATAAAAAATATGAATCAAAAAGCATGTCTAATTAACTGAAATCATGAAACATACAATATTAACAGCAATTTATTAAAGGTTTAATAAAAATTACATTTTTCAGGCCGTAAGAAATCAGTTTTATTTTTCCCAAATTCTGTTTTATTAATATTATTATTTTTATGTATTTTTTCAAAATTCTTTTTTATCTGTTTTAAGTTTTTTAGGTTCTGTTTTTGTTTATGTTTTTTTTTTTTTTTCAGTTAAAATGTTTTTCTAGACTTTTAATTTCTTTGGGTTCCGTTTTTTTTTCTTTCTTTCTTTCTTTTTGTTTTTTTCTAGACTCCGTTTTAATGGTTATATAAAAAATATGAATCAAAAAGCATGTATAATTAACTGAAATCATGAAATGTACAATATTAACAGCAGTTTAATAAAAGTTTAACAAAAGTAAATGTTTTTTAGGCCATATGATGACTTTTATTTTTTTACGAATTCTATTTTATTTTTTCCAAATTCATGTTTTTTCTGGTTTTGTTTTTTTCTTAGATTCTTTTTAATTGTTAAATCAAAAGATATAAATTTAGAAACCAAGTCTGATTAACGGAAATCATGAAACAATATTTAACAGAATTTTATTAAAAGTTTAACATACATTACATTTTAAAGGTATGAAATATGTTTTATTCTTTTTTCTCAAATTCAGTTTTATTTTTACCAAATTCTCTGATTTCCATTAATTTTCTAAATTCAATTTTAATGGATTCTTTCATTTTTAATAAGCAAAAAATCTCTAATTACTTGATTTTATAACAAAAAATATTACTATTTAATTTTTTTTTTTTTTTTCAGAAATATATTCACATTTTTCTTTTTCCTTTCCGCACTTTCCTTCCAGGAAAAATCTTCTCGATGTGAGTTCGTACCGCGTCCACAGACCAATTCCAGTGTTGTTTTTTTCCCCCCTCATAAGTGGAAAAAAGTACAGACAGACCTCGTTTTTAGACTTTCTGATGTGTTATACAGCAGGTTTGGTTCCTGTGTCTGGTGCGTATTGGCGTTATTTGTGAATCCGAGCTGAGGTTGTGTGTCCGCCGTCTCTGTCCCAAGCAATTTAAAAGTGGTGCATCATCCTCCAAGGAACACATTGTGTCCGTACTGTGTTGACTCAACAACTATAAAAAAGGAATGATCTCTTTCTAAACCATCTCTTGCTGTGTTTGTTGTGCTAACAAGGCAAATGTTGGACAATAGTTGAGGCCAGGATCACCATGGATGCAGCCACATCATGAACTTTGCCAAAGAACACCATGTTATTACCATGTTTTTTAATACTATAAAAACTGCTACAGTGTGTACTTTTAGTATGTGTACTATTTGAAGTTTGGGGTCAGAATATATAGGCAAATATATATTCAAAAGATTAATTGTGACAGTAAAAACATGTTAGAAAAGATTTTTCTGTGTCAAATAAATGCTATACTTTTGAACTTTCTACTCTTCAAAGAATACTGAAAGATCATGTTTCCTCAAAAATATTGAGCAGCACAAATGTTAATAATAAAAAATGTTTCTTGAGCAGTAAATCGGTATATACAAGTGCTGTTATGAAACTCTAGATGGATAAGCTCTAACTCAGCTGACTGGTTTCTTATTGCTGTGCACTGGTGGTGGTTGAAGAGAGACCCCTTATGTGATTGTAAAGCGCTGAGTGTGTTTCAATACACAATAAAGTGCTTTATAAATCCCTCATTTATTCAAATGCTTGGCTAGTGCTTGCTGAAGCAGTTGCAGTGCGCTTTAGAAACCCTCCACCTTCCCCAGCTCCACCTGTATACATCTGCTATGGGGTAATTTTATTTATGTTATATATGGGACTTATTTCATATATGTTTATATGTGCACCAGCACTTCTCACAGAACTCTCACCTTTTTCTGTTTTAATTTTTTCTAGATTCTGTTTTAATGGTTAAATTAAAAAAAAAGAATAAAAAACATGTACAATTAACTGATGTGTAATTAACTTTTTTTTTTTTTTAGTCCATATGAAATCTGTTTTATTTTTCCCAAATTCTGTTTTATTTTTTTCAAAATTCCCTTTTTTTCTGTTTTAATTTTTCTGGGTTCTGTTTTTTTTTTTTTTTTAATTTGTTTTTTAATTAAAAATAAAAATTTTTATTTTTTATTTAATTCCCTCAAAGTTACAAAATCATTTTTAAAAGCAGTTTATTAAAAGTTTAACAAAAATTACATTTTTAAGGCAGTATGAAATGTTTAATTTTGTTCTCAAATTCAGTTTTGTTTTTTACCAAATTCTGTTTTCTATTAATTCTCTAGATTCAATTTTAATGGATTCATTCATTTTTAATAAGCAAAAAAATCTCAAATTAATTTACTTAAAAAAATGTTGTTTTATTTATTTATTTATTTATGTTTTAAAAATATATTTAATTTTTTCTGCTAAATAAATTCTGGTAAGTAAATTTTCTGCTAAATATTCCTTTAAAAATAATGTTTTAATAAGAATTATTAGTACTACTATTATTACATTAAGTAATATATTTCCGTCACAGTTTCTTCAAGTTAAACTGAACACTTATTTTGACAGGTTGCTGTGAAGGCCTTTAAGTTTCTGTTTGTATATGATATAACAGGAGTTTTTCTCATGAAGTGACTCTCAGAGCAGTTCTAGAAATTATGTTCATGTACTTATATATTGAAGCAGCACAGGCTGAAAACGCAGTGAGCATCATGTGCCCTTCAGTGTGTGTAATAAATGAAACCCTGCGTCTGTGCATTTACACAGCGACACACAGAACATGCACGATTCATATTTAAATAGTATGTTTGCAGCTTAATATTCACAGCCCATATTGCGTTTTGATGTAGCTGTACTGACCTACTTTTGATTTATCCATCCAAAATAGTAGAATTGGTAGATTCCAAATTATATTAATATATTAAATAACAAACTACACTGAATATTTGTATTTTGAAAAATTCATTCTTGGGTGTAAGAAAATATCGATACACGTGAGTATCGCAATATTTTGTTTGGCGATACTGTATCGATTCTCAAAAACGGAATATCGATATTTAAAAAAAATCATACAAGATTCATGGCAGATGTTTCGTTTTGAGTTTATATCTTGATCGCTAGATGGCAGTCGTCTTATCTCTGAATTTAAACAGTGACAGGAAATACTAGCATAAAGGTACGCCACTAATGTTGTCGTTAATATAGTTGGCTGCTAGTAATGGAGGATGAAAGAATAGTTCCTGCTCCTTCCTTGGTGTGCAAACTTGAAGCGTGGCGTCGTTTCAGCCTTTGTGGTAACTTCCGCCCCGGGACCGCGGCGCGGGCGCTGCCTTGGCTGCACAGGCCACGGGGGTTCCGCTGCTTGCCGCGCCCCGTGTGAAAGGGTGTTCGTGGCGGGTGGTGTGGTAGCTTTCTCTCGCTTTCGCCGCTTTCTCTCGTGGTGGGGGCATTTTGTGCAATTTGGCGATTCCATGCGGAACATAAATACAAACTAAAAATCTTGTGAAATCCAAAACTTGTGGAATTCTCAGCACAAAAAGGTTCTAAGAATTTCCAATACATGTTTATTTTATTGTTTTACAATTATTTTGTTTTCTTTAGAATTCCTGCAAGCACTTTATTTCTCATTGATATTAAGCAGATGTATTTCTTAAGTTTAGATCAAAATGTTACAACATTGTCCCAGACCAGGCTTAAGCCTAGTCCCAGTCTGAGCAGTTTCAACTGAAAGAAACTTGCACTGATTGATCTTAAAACATGCCAGTGCCTTTGTATGTTACAACTTAAACTGTGAACCTTTAAAGCAGGGTCTAAAAATATATACGCTCTGTTTATAAAAGCTTACATTTTATACATTTAATAACTAAAGAATCCTGCAGGCATTTTATTTCCCCCCTTTACTCGTACTGCACAAAAAGTAATTCAATAAGAATCTTACAGGGACTGATCTTTTGAACTTTTTGAACTGAACTTTTTGCTAAGGTTTGCATATGGTGGTGTGTTCTTAATTACAGCTTTCCTTAAAGTATATCCTATTCTTAAAATAAGAAATATCCCAATATATCGCCGCATTTACAGTATCGCAGTGTATCGCAACCCCTGTATCGTCACATGTATCGTATTGCCAGATTCTTGGCAATACACAGCCCTAAAGACTATTGAAAAGGCAAAAAGTTGGCGAAAAAATTAAAAGAATTTGTGACTAGTTTTAGCATCTAAAACATGTTTTTTTATATAAGAGAAGATTATTACTCGTATATGAAATATAATGTAAATGCTATAGAAATATTAAATAAGTAAGTATTTTTTGTAAGGGACAAAGGTGAGAACAGGGCCGCGAAGCAGCCTCTGAACGGTTGTCTTTCGGTGACCTTCTTGCAGTGTGTCGTCGCTGGGTGTGTGTGATTCAGCTGATGCAGTCTCTGATGGTCTCATATAAATAGGGTGTTATCACCAGTCCACTGGTGTTTGGAGTCAGTGTTGTGGTCATCCTATTTTTAGCTTGAGAGAATCATGTGTCTGACAAACACATCTCCTCCCATGCAGACGTGGGCGTGTGCGTGACTGTTTGTATGACTGTGCGAGTGTTTTTATCAGCCGCCAATTGTGTCCCTGGTGTTAATGGAGCATCTGGTGGCATACGATGGGGGTTGAGTGTTATCGAGGCGTGTATCCAGGTCAAGAGGGGCACTGATGTTGTTACAGCAGCTTGCAGGGGGTTATATTCGGTCTCTCATTAAAAGTGGCTCAAAGTTCATCTAATTAAAAGGGAAAAGCGTCTGTCTGCGTACGCTCGGCTGAACGGTCTCTAATGTGCACTGCTTGGGTTTAACCACCCATCTCCGTCTGGTGAACAGCATGTCTGTCTGTGATTCTGTTTGTTTGTTTGTGTGTTAAAGGTCCGTCGATGTAAACAGATAATTGTGTTCCATTCCTAACACACAATTATTTGCTTCATATGTGACATCTTATTTAATCAGTAAGCAAGAATTTATATTGCATAACGAATCAGTTGAATAAATGATTCAGTGACACGCTTATAAAAAAGTTTGTGTTTTGAGTTAGTACCTGTGTTTTTGAATGAATCTAACTAGCATGCTACTCTTACTATTCCTGACATAACTTTATAGGTAAAAATAACTGAGAGTAGTATGATGGGATGATATTCACAATTCAGCCAAGTCACTTGTTTTGTTTCTGCACAAATCTGTTTTTTGAACGAATCAGTTGATTGAATGATTCATTGACTCACTGATAAACACAATCATTTGTTTCGTTTCTGTGTGACATGTTTACATATGGAATAATGTTATTAAAAATTATTTTCATTTTCAATTATCAGCTTTCTCAGTGTGTCTTAATTTAGAGATTTGAAGTCTGTTGTATTTTTTTCCAAATTGTTAAATAAAAAAATATTAATCAAAAAGATTAATATTAATTGAAATCATGAAACTTACACACTTTAACAGCAGTTTAGTAAAAGTTTAATAAAAATGGTATTTTTAAGGCCCCATGAATTTTTTATTTATTTTTCATTTCTAACAAAATCTGTGTTTTCCATTATGTCTAATTAATTGATTTTGTAAAGAATTAATGTATTATTATTTTTATTATTATTTTATTATTAATTTGTCATTCATCACATTTTTTCGGTAAATAAATTCTAGTAAATAATTTTTCTCGTAAATATTCCTTAAAAATATTGTTCTCAAATTCCATTTTTTTCAGATTTAATTTTTCTAGAATCCTTTTTTTTCCATTTAAATTTTTCTAGACTCTGTTTTAATGGTAAATTAATTTTATTAATTAAAAAGCATGTCATCTACTTCTCACTTAATCTTTAAAAATACTAATAATTTGTTTAATTGTTTTTTTAGTTATCTGTGGCGAACATATTTAATATTTATTTATCAATATTTAAATTTTATATTAAAATCACTAATTATTTAATAACACTCTTAAATGTTGTATTACATGATTAGTGATGATTTTATTATTATTATTACTTATTATTATTATTATTTTATCATTCATCACTTTTTGTCTTGTAAATAAATAATTTTTATGGTAAATATTCCTTACAAATATTGTTTCCAAATTCCATTTTTTCCTTTTTTCTTTTTTTTTTTTTTCCATTTTAATTTTAGACTCTGTTTTAATAGGTAAGTTACATTTTATTAATCACAAAGCATGTCCAAATAGTTTAATTGAAATCATGAAACTTACAATATTTAATGCCAATTTATTAAAAGTTAATCAAAAATCGAAGGCCCTATGAAATGTTTTATTTTATCTCAAAATCAGTTATATTTTTACTAAATTCTGTGTTTTCTATTAAATATTTTGGATTCCATTTTAGTATTTCCACTAGTATATATTGTGTTTTGACTTTAAGTTTACTGACCTACTTTTGATTAATTCATCCCAAATTGGACAAATTCCATGACATTCCACGTTATACAGTAAATTCCTATTTTTATGACTGGATTCCATGATTATATCTGTGTTTTCTGCATTGTGGAAATCATTACATCATGCCATTTTCTTAGTCTGTTTCCAAAACAGTACATAAGCATCATTAATGATTCAGTGGCATGCTTATGAATACAAAAAAAGTTTAATTTCTGAATGAATCAGTGGTTTTGAATGAATTGGTTTAATGAATTTGTGACTCATAGAGACAGTGGCTAAATTGAAAATAGCATGCTAGCATACTACTTTTACTATTTCTGTCATAAATTGTAGAAAAAGAATGATGGTGCGATTTTCTGAATATAGGCAGTCACTTGTTCTGTCCCTGAATGAATCAGTTTTTTGAACGAATCAGTTGACTCCCTCATAAAGACAGTCATGCAGGCTCAGGGGGAATAGTTTCCAGTGTTTTTGCTTAGGCCTCACTCTTCTGGAGTAGTTTGCGCACTCAAACATTGTGCTGTTGAAGAGCAGCTTCTATTTTAAGCCAATCGGAAGGTTAAGTGGAAGAGGTGGAGAAAATACAAATTACGACCGAACGCAGGGATGTTTGAAAGCTCTGTTCGCCGAGAACGGGCGCCACGTGGAGTTTACTAGAACGCAGTGTTTTACTGTCTAAAAATGACTCAGTGAAGCCTTAAAGAAGGGCTTTCCTCAGACTGACCGCTGTGAATCAACGGTGATTCACAGACTCCCTGCAGAATGTTGCTTTCACTACGTTTCTGTCTCGTTCTCCCTCTCTATTTCAGTCACATCCAACTTTTTTGTTCCAATGCTTTAGTTAATGGTCGTAAACACTTTAAATACTGTAAAAGAGGAGTGGTTTTGATGGATAATCAAAAGAAGAGTAAAAGAAAGAGAGGGCTTTGGACACAAAAGAAGAGACAGGGAGAAACACATTCCTGTGAGAGTCACGTTCCACCAGCTCCAGGGGTCTATGAGCCAACTGCTAAGCTATGACTTATGAATTAGTGTATTAATGTACCTTAATGGAATTTTACAGCTGGCCAAGTCACAAGATCATTTTGCTTACCAGTTAAACCACATTGGTTAGACTGGAACAACCTCATAAACCAGCTTATACAAATCCAGTCATTTGAAGTATGGCTTCTACAAAAAGCTTTTACTTTTCTTCAATAGCCTTAGAGCTCATGGTTTGTCTCTTATATTTATAATTAGAGATTCACAACATATTATGCTTTTTTCAGGGTTTTTTTTCTATGTTAAAATATTTAATATATATTGATTATTTTCATTTTCATTTTATTTATTTATATATATATATATATATATATATACTTTTACATTTAAATGACCTTTAAAATCATCTAGCACTCACTTTATCTTTAAAAATACTAATCTTTTTTTTCCTCAGTTTTTTTTTTTATCTGTGTTGAATATATTTAATATATATTGATTCTTTTTATTTTCATTTTTTTACATTTAGGTGACCTTTTAAAGTCATCTAATTCTCACATAATCTTTAAAAATAAAAATCCTTTTTTGAGTTTTTTTTTTAATCTGTGTTTAAAATATTGTTTTTTTTTTGTGTTAAAAATATTGTATATATTGATTCTTTTCATTTTTTTTACATGTAGGTGACCTTTTAGTCATTTAATTCTCACTTAATCTTTAAAAATATAAATCCTTTTTTCTTAAGTTTTTTTAATCAATGTTAAAAATATTTAATATATATTGATTAATATTTGATTATTTTACATTTAGATGAGCTTTAAAACCATCTAGCACTCACTTAATCTTTAAAAATACTAATCTTTTTTTCTTTTTTATTTATCTGTGTTGAAACTTTTTAATATATATTGATTCCTTTGATTTTAATTTTTTTACATTTAGATGATCTTTAAAGTCATCTAATTCTCACTTAATCTTTAAAAATACAAAGCCTTTTTTGATTTTTTTTGTCTGTGCTGAAAATATTTAATATATATTGATTAATATTTGATTATTTTGCATTTAGATTATCTTTAAAATCATCTAGCGCTCACTTAATCTTTAAAAATACATTTTCATTTTTTTATTAATCTGTGATGAAAATATTTAATATATATTGATTGATTTAATTTTCTTTTTGTTTACATTTAGATGACCTTCAAAGTCATCTAATTTTCACTTAATCTTTAAAAACAATTTTAGTTTATTTTAGTTCATTTATCTGTGGTGAAAATATTTAATATTTTTTAATTAATTTTTGTTTATTGTACATTTAGATGGCCTTTGAAATCATATGCTCACTTCGTCTTTAAAAACACTAATCATTTAATAACGCCCTTAAATGTATTTTTTAGCTAATCTCAAAATGAAATTCCATGTTTCATCTGTAATTTATAGTGATGTGATGCCTAAATGAAATTGAAACAAAAAAAAAGGTTATAGTACTAAAATTTGTAAAACTGATAAGCTAAAACTATAAAGTAATATTTATTATTATATAATTAATAAAAATGACAAAAGTAGATAACAAACTTACTAATGTATAATATTATATAAAAAATACTAAACACTGTTTAGATCAATATTGAATTTTAAAATCTGCCATTTATTGGTTATTAATCTGTCAGTACTGCCCAGCAGTTTATTATTATCTCCAAATCAGTTTTGCAATGTTCAGAAATGTCTCAGAACGTAATGCAAGTATGCACAAAACAGTGTGACTGTTCAGATAAAATTAAATTTACATGCGTGTCTGTCACATGAGATGAGTGGGTTTCCACTATCTAGTGAGTCTGTTCTTGCACAGTATCAGATGTGGGATTCAGCAATGAGAAAAGGGACAGTGTAGAAAGAGATCCAACGTCTTTCTGCGATCGGATCCCGAAGGAAGTGGACGGGGGGATGGTGACAGAGGAAGTCAGAATCCTTGAGATGAGTAAGCCGCATTGTTTTAGCAGCAGCGCTCCCTCTATATCCAGCTGGATGGGTGGAGCGAAGGAAGAAGAACTGTGTAATGATGGAGGAGTGTGGGAGCCGTAGAGGAGCTGGCAACCGCTGAGGTAGAGCAGGACGCTGGCCAAGTTGAATGCTGGGCTCTAATTTTAGTAGAGGAGTGTTACTGAGGGTCATGAGGACTTTATTACCAGATAAACTCATCACAACCTTTGGCAAAGCACAAACTGAACTGAGCTGAGTGGTGACACATAGTGGTGGACGTACAACCTTTTCTCATCACTCAACGGATGTAATTTATGAAGAATTCTCCTGTGTTTCTGACTAAGCGCTTAATCTAATTTTGATTCTTGAAAGTTTATTTTACTTATTTCATCGCATCTTGTAAAAGTTACCCCCTTAAAGGAATAGTCCACCCAAAAATGAAAATATGCTGGAAATTTACTCACCCATAGGCCATGCAATATTTACAGTTGAAGTCAAAAGTTTACATACACCACAGAATCTGCAAAATGTTAATTATTACCGAAATAAGAGGGATCATACAAAATGCATATTATTTTTTGTTTAGTACTGACCTGAATAACATATTTCACATAAAAGATGTTTACATGTAGTCCACAAGAGAAAATAATAGTTGAATTTATAAAAATGACCTGGTTCAAAAGTTTACATCCCCTTGATTCTTAATACTTGTTGTTATCTTAATAATGTTGTTCTCTGAATGATCCACAGCTTTTTTGTTTAGTTATAGTTGCTCATGAGTCCCTTGTTTGTCCTGAACAGTTAAACTGCCTGCTGTTCTTCAGAAAAGACCTTCAGGTCCCACAAATTCTTGTTTTTTCAGCATTTTTGTGTATTTGAACCCTTTCCAACAATGACTGTATGATTTTGAGATCCATATTTTCACACTGAGGACAACTGAGGGACTCATATGCAACTATTATAGAAGGTTCAAACACTCACTGATGCTCCAGAAGGAAAAACAATGCATTTAGGAGCCAAGGGTGAAAACATTTTGAATTTGGACATCAGTGTAAATTTAACTTTTGTCTTCTGGGAAACAAGTAAGTATCTTCTGTAGTCTCTCAGTGGACTCTCATTCTGACGGCACCCATTCACTCACTGTAGTGGATCCATTGCTAAACAAGTGATATAACACTAAATTTCTCTAAATCTGTTCTGACGAAGAAACAAACTCATTTACAGTTGAAGTCAAAAGTTTTCATACACCTTGCAGAATCTGCAAAATGTTTATTATTTGACCAAAATATGAGGGATCATACAAAATGCATGTTATTTTTTATTTAGTGCTGACCTGAATAAGATACATCACAATAAAGATGTTTACATATAGTCCACAAGACAAATTAATAGTTGAATTATAAAAGTTTACATACAGGAATAAAAACTCTGCATTAAGAGCTGGGGGGTGAAAACTTTTGAACCGAATGAAGTTGTGTACATTTTTCTTATTTAGCCTAAATATCATATTTTTTCATGTAGTACTGCCCTTCAGAAGCAACAGAAGATACTTGCATGTTTCCCAGAAAGCAAAATTAGTTAAATATACCCTGATCTTCAGATTCCAAAAGTTTTCACCCCCTGACTCTTAATACACTTATTCCTGTATGTAAACTTTTATAATTCAACTATTTTTTTTCTCTTGTGGACTATATGTAAACATCTTTAATGTGAAATATCTTATTCAGGTCAATACTAAATAAAAAATAACATGCATTTTGTATGATCTCTCATATTTTGGTCAAATAATAAACATTTATCAGATTCTGCAAGGTGTATGAAAACTTTTGACTTTAACTGTAGATGATTTTGTTTCTTCATCAGAACAGATTTAGAGAAATTCAGCGTTACATCACTTGTTTAGCAATGGGTCCACTACAGTGAATGGGTGCCGTCAGAATGAGAGTCCAAACAACAGATAAAAACATCAGAGTAATCCACACGACTCCAATCCGTCAATTAATGTCTTGTGAAGCAAAAAGCTGCATGTTTGTAATAAACTAATTTTAATTTTAAACTGTCACTTCTAGCCAAAATATGTGTTTATGATCCATAATAACAAAGTCCATCTCCTGTTGTCCCATCACAAGATATTTGTTTTGGACTGTTTTTACTTGTAAACGGTGTTTGATCTGAGCATAATATTTCTGATTCATCTCCTGATTCAGACAAGATGGCTTTTTTACTGGAGAAACTAATATTATGGATAGTGGACTCATATTTTGAGTGGATTTGTTGATTTGTTTATTGCAAAAAAAAAAAATTCACTTCACAAGATGTTAATTGATAGACTGGAGTCATGTGGATTACTTGTGGATTATTGTGATGTTTTGATCAGCTGTTTGGACTCTCATTCTGATGGCACCCATTTACTCTAACTACGTCCTTTCATATGACATGTTCCTAAGTGGTTTGTGATTGCACACACATGATCTTATATAGTACTGAGGATATGTATTTGTATTGCGTTTTGTGATTCAAAGTCTGTGTTATTAACTGAAAAGTTGTGGGTTTGAATACGCTCATAGATAAAGGACCACCAGGGGGTGTGAAGTGGGTTTGTCTACTTGTCCTCTAGAATCCCGGCGGCCCATCAGTAAAAATGGAAGTGCCTGAAAAAGACTCCCAGAGAGACACTTAATCATCCGTCCGCAGTCGTCCTCAAGTCTGAGCGTCTGTCTTTAGCATGACATTGGTATGAGGTATAAACAAGCATAGCTTCGTGCTGAACATGACAGAAGACCGCTGAAACATCTCTACTCGTACACACGCTGATGAAACTCATTTATGATCCAGTTTCATCAACTACAATCACTGTCATCATTTTAAAGTGCATAACATATCTCTTGAACTAATGAACTAATAATAGTGGTGGAGCATTTGAGTGCAGATCATCATCTTTACTTTTAAAATATATTTCTGTTGATTTTCGGGTGAAATGTGACCTGGACATGTTGTTGATAGCTTGATTATGATCATGTATCATTAGGCCTACAAAAATACGTTTTTGGATTCCATTTGTGGCTCCGTGTCCAAAGTAAAGACAGACCTAGAGAATAAATGAGTCATAGACGTGATCTGGAGGTGGCCAGAAGTTTACTCTGTGGCCTGCGTTCTCTATTATTGGTGGTGGACAAAGCCTTTGCCGTGACCTCAAAGTATCTATAGTTCCTATAGTTCATTTCTGAGGCATGTTACAATAGGTTGCACGACCCTGGTTATGAATAGTGTCCTCACCGAATACTTAAAATGCGGTAGTTATTTTAAAGGAAGAGTAAAAACAGGGATGACTTTGCTTGTGTTATTTCATCCAGGCACATATAACTGTGGACCTCCCATGCACAATGTGATAAACCACATCTCTTCCATGTTAAGCTCATTATTTTATTTTATTTATGTGCCCTTTTGTAAAAACATGTGCTAAACTTCAAATTCTATTTGTTTTCATATTATTTTATTATTTTATTTTAATGTGTCCTTTTCTGATGACTTAAAATTCTTAAAATTCTATTTATTTTATTTTTTTATTTTATTTTAATGTACCCTTTTCTGAAAACTTATGCTAAACTTCAAATTCTATTTTTTTACTTATTTTATTTTTATTTATTTATTTTTTTTTAAATTAAGGTGTTCTTTCTGTAAACGTATGCTAAATGTTGAATTCCATATATTTTATTTTATTTTATTTTATTTTATTTTATTTGTGTGCCCTTTTCTGAGAACTTATACTAAACTTCAAATTCCATTTATTTTATTTTATTTTATTTTTTATTTTATTTTATTTTATTTTATTTTATTTTAATGTACCCTTTTCTAAAAACTTATGCTAAACTTCAAATTCAATTGTTTAATTTTATTATTTATTATTTTATTTTATTTCAGCGTGCCCGTTTCTGAGAACTTTTATTTTATTTTATATTTTATTTAATTTTATTATTTTTTATTTTATTTTAATTAAGGTGTTCTTTCTGTAAATGTATGCTAAATGTTGAATTCCATATATTTTATTTTATCATATTATTTTATTTTAAGGTTATCTTTTCTGTAAAAAATATATGCTAGACCTTTTTTTTATGTCAATGTGCCCTTTTCTGCGAACTAAATATTTACTACTTTTTATTTTATTTTATTTATTTATTTTATTTTATTTTATTTTATTCTATTTTAAGGTGTTTTTTTCTGTAAATTTTTTCTAAACTTTAAATTCCATTTTTTTAATTTGTTTTATTATTTTATTTTATTTTGCAAGGTGCTTTTTTCTATAAATGTATGCTAAACTTCAATTCCAATATTTTTTATTTTATTTTATTTTATTTTATATGGTGCTCTTTCTGTAAACTTATGCCAAAAATCGAATTCCATTTATTTCATTTTATTATATTATTTTATTTTAAGGTGACCTTTTCTGTAAAAATATATATTTTATTTTATTTTATTTTATTTTACGTGTTCCTTACATAAATGTATGCAAAACGTTTTTTTTCTTTTTCGTTTTTATTCATGTTATTTTATTTTTAAGCTTTGAACTCTTGTTTTGCAGTGGTGATCAGTCAGTGGCAGAGTGAGCCGAAAGAGCGGGTCATCTCTCTGGTTCTGACCCACCTGCCTCTCCTCAAACCGGGCAACGTCGAGGCCAAGGTGGAATACATGAGTCTCCTGCCGAAGATCTTGAGCCACACCATCGAACATGGCCGGCACTTAGAAGAAAGCAGGCAACTTCTATCCTATGCCCTCATCCACCCCGCAACCTCCCTGGAGGACCGAGGGAACCTCGCCCTCTGGCTCAACCACCTGGAGGAGCGGGCGGCCGCCAGAGGAGCCGGAGATTCCCTCGAGCGTGCGCCTTCATCTCACCACGGCCAGCCTCCGCACCTCTACCCCCATCACCAGCGCTACGGGTCGGATGACCGTCTCAACGGCTGGCAGAGCTCGAGGGACTCCGGGCTGGGAAGTTGGCAGCAGCAGCAACAGGGCTGTGAAAACGGGCACCTCTCACTGTACCCATCATCCTCGGTGCCCTCCACTATCAACGCTGTAGGTACAGGCAGTGGGACCAACACAAGTGAGTAGGCTATTCTTCACTTTCATCTTAACGTGGGACGCCGTCTGTCTCCTATTGCTAAACCACAGGTGTTTCATATGAGCTAGCTGCTATTTTGTCTATTTTGTCTTTGGCAAGTGAGATTAAAACAGCTGCAAATCCAAGCAAGATGTCAACTCATTCAACACTGACATTATAGGGACCCTCTCAAATCCCCACTCATTTCCTCCTGGACAGTTCGGATGTTGTACTAAGCGTTCAGAAGTATGACAGCCCAGCGAAACGAGAGGAAAAAATGTGTACATGCGGCACTGCCGTGCTGTGGGCGTAACAAAGATATTCAGATTGAAAATATCTGTGGTCAGAGCATGATATTTCCAGCTAAGAATGCAAGGGTCTTTTTTTCTGATGAAGGAGACAGCTGAGGATATAAATAAGGGCACATTTAAAGCACTGCTACACCAGATCCTCTTTATTTTTGACTACTTAGAGTACTTAACAGCACAAAGGACTGCTTTCACAACTCACCTCCGGCAGACTCAGGATGTAGGCTTTAAAAATATTATCTTATCTGTCCACTGGACAAAATACAGTTGTTCCCTTTGACTTGTTGTGATAAAAGGTTTAGGGTAACTCTTTATATCATGTAAGCTAAGGCTGCGCATCAATACAGATTTGCTGGATTCGGTTTGATTCAGGTTCACAAGCTTTTAATTGGATTTAATTTTGGTTTGATTCTATTCCATTCAGATTCATTTGCCCAAAAAGCTAACAAAATTTAAAAAAAAAAAAAAATAATAATCATTCGTTGCCTAGAAAAATACCTTCTAACATCCTAAAAATTAAATTGAAAAGTACATTGATATTTATATTTAACAGAACAATAAGCACAACCAAAATACTGTAATTTAATTTAACTGTGATTTAATTAAAACTACCAACTAAAAACTAATAAATACAAATAAATAAATAAATACTAATAAAACTAATAAAAAATGACTAAAGCACATGACAAAATTACTAAAAAGTAAACTTATTTAACTTAATAATACTTAAATAGTTTATAAATAATACTAAAACAACACTGGTGTAAACAATTACGTTTACAAGTTAGATGCTTTACAAGTTTTTAAGTTTTTTCATTATTTTAATAATTAAAAAAAAAAATCTAAAAAAAAAAAAAATTTGCAATAATTTTTCAATTATTTATTTCTCAAATCCTGTGAGAAAAGCACAGATATAGTGGATTGTAATCACTGATGAATTAATATATGAAGTTAATATTAATGCATTAAAATTAAAATAAATTAATATATTATACTTCTTATGTTTTTCTTTCAATTTGAAATAAGAGATGGTATATATTATTTTCAAATAATTATTTAATTTGTCCAAATTGAATACTTTAAATTGTATAATATCTAAAAATCTTATGAAAATCTGTTCAAAAATGGAATCAAAAAATGAATCAAAATTCATTCTGAAATACTAAAATTAGTAAAACTGTAACTGAAATAAATACAAATTAAAACTACATACAATTCTTAAATAAAACCAAGAAAAAAATACAAAAGTACATGATAAAATTAAAATAAAAACTGAAAATGTAAAAATAGGTCAATTCAAATAATTAAATGAAATAATAGTTAATTAATAAAAATTAATTATTTTAACAATAAAAATATTTTAAATGTATTTAATATTAAAATGATTTCATCATTTGGCAGTTATTTCTTTGTCAAATCCTGTGAGACCAGCATGGATCTAGTAGATTGTAATCACTGATGAATTAATGCATTAAATTAATATTAATATAATAAAATAAAAATTAGAATAAATTAATGTATTTAATTTCTTATTAAATTTTTCTTTCAATTTAAATTAAGAGATGGTATATATTATTTTTAAATAATTAATTCATTTACCAAATAAAATACTATGAATTATATTAAATCTCAAACTCTTGTATAAATCTGTTAACTAAAATAAACTCAATCTGAAAATGAGTAAAACTATAACTGAAAAAAATACATGATAAAATTGAATTACAATTAAAAATGTTTATTTTATGTAAATATTATAATATGTATATATTATTTTTATATATATTTATATATATATATATATTATTTTGTATATATTATTTTTAAATAATTAAATACTGTAAAATAAATTATGTAAAATCTAAAACTCTTATAAAAATATGTTCATTAACTGAAATAATAATTCAAAATATTAAATACTATACTAATTTATAATAATACTAAAATAAGCTTAGTGCAGACAATAAAACATAAATTATTTTAACAATAAAAAATATTTTAAATGTATTTAGTATTAAAATTATCTCATCATTTGCCAAAAATGTTCCTTTTTTTCCTCAAAGACTGTGAAAAAAGAAAAAAAATTATTAATGATTTTACATTATAATATGCAGTCATTACATTTATACTACTATGATGGATTCATTGTGATTTTGGTCCATGTAGGGTAACAGATGAACAGTGAAATTGGCTCAAACGTCTTTATTTCTGTGTTTTTTGTATTTATTAATGTTTAATAAACATTTTAATGATTTTCTGTAAATGTATTAATATATTAATTATACTTTATAATGAAGGATTCAGTCAGTTCATTGCAATTTTTGTCCATTTACGGTATCAACAAAGTGATACGGGTGTAAATTTACTTCTTTACGACAAACCCTTAATCATGATTCTTAAATAATACGGTAACAAAACATCTTTGTCTGCTTGACAGAGGACAATAAAACCTAATAATATATAAGACCATCTTTGAACGTTGTAAATTTTTCCACATACTCACCGTTGAACATTTGTAAATTGAATTAGAACAGCATCCTGTGTCCTTCTTTCTTTACCCACACAAACAGCCTCTCACCTCCCCAACCAAGCACCGCATACCATCCTAGCTCTTCCCTTGTAAGGTATCCTTTGTGGGGGGTTTGTATTTAGGGAAAATGGCTAATATTTAGGGACTGTAATGTTAGCTGGGCACCTATTTTAAACTAGCCCGCGAAGACCTATACATAGTCCAAACATTTACAGCCGCATATAGGAGGAGAGGACGCTCTTCACACGGCCCATAACGTATCTTCTCCATCTCGTTCTCTGTTTGTTTCCTCTTTCTCCTCACCCGTGACGAGGTCGAATGTTCCAGAAGAGGAAGACAGGCTCACCTGTTTAGTAGGTGCAATGGAAAAGACTCGCAGCTTGTTCGCTTTGCCAGGTTTCCCCCACCTCTTAGTGGAAACAAATAAACTTGTGTTGGTTGTTCTGGCTAAAGCAGTTTAGAGCTACAGAAGCTGTTAGTCAGACTAGTCTCAGATGTTTGCTGTGAAAGTTGTTACAGATTTCAACCACACATGAGTCTGCTTGAAAATGAGGGTCTGGAGTACAGTTCATATATTTATACCCTAATTTGAGAAGACTGGTATTGATAATTTGCTTGTCCTTAAGGATGGGAACCAGGAGCTTTTATTTAGAACTGGTTCTAAATCATTCAGACTCCTATGAGTGGTTCTTTTTAGTGTTTCTTTTAGTGAATCAAAAACATACTGCAGAGCTTAAAGGAGAGGTCCACTTCCAGAACAACAATTCACAAATAATTTACTCACCCCCTTGTCATCCAAGATGTTCATGTCTTTCTGTCTTCAGTCGTAAAGAAATTCTGGTTTTTGAGGAAAGCATTTCAGGATTTTTCTTCGTATAATGGACTTGATTGCTGCCCCGATTTTGAACCTCCAAAATGCAGTTTAAATGCAGCTTCAAAGAGCTCTAAAACGAGAAAAAGGGTCTTATCTAGCAAAACGATTAGTCATTTTTTTCTCGAAAAATAAAAAGCTTGTGTAGCACAGGCTCTGGGATGCTCGTCCACGATGCTGCGAATTAGTAATCATTAGTAATCGTTCATTTTGAACAAATCTTTAATGTGACTCGGAAAGAACGAGTCGTCTCGGGGAGTGATTCGTTCAGTCGTGCATGCGCAACATCCTATTAGGTTCTTGTACTGGAATTAGTTCACCTGTTTCAAGTCTTCAGGTTTTTTCGAGTCGTTTGTTCCTTATGGGGCTGTCACGTGATGAACGAACGACTCACACCCGAAAACTTGTCAGATAAGAGGTGAGGTGAGCTAATCATAGACTAAAGACCCAGGTAAACAATAAATTCATCTTTTCTGTTTCTTATAGCATTATAGTTTTGTCTTGTTTGTAATGTGATCAATGTTTGTGTAAGCAGTAGATGTGTTAGGGAAGTGAATGAAATGATTCGAAAAAAGATTCGTTCATTTTGCTGAACGAGACTCAAAGGTCCGAGTCAGTAAAATGATCTGAACTTCCCATCACTACTACGAATCACGTGTAAGTTAATTTCTGTGTACTCTGGCTCAAAAAGGTAGAGAATGGCGAAAAACTCCGTCTTATTTTCTCCTACAACTTCAGAATTGTCCGACATCGTTGTACCTTTTTGTTTGTAAACAGTGTTTGACTTACTTGCACTTTCTTAGTCTTTGCGCGTTCGATTTGTAAACACTGGATCTGTAGTTCCGCGTGACCTTTCGACATGATTCAGTAGTATGTGAACGTGCATCCCAGGACCTGTGGTACACAAGCTTTTGTGCTTAAAAAGTATACAAATTTTTATTTTCCAAAAAAAAGACCGATCATTTCACTAGATAAGACCCTTCTTCCTCGGCTGGGATCATTTAGAGCCCTTTGAAGCTGCATTTAAACTACATTTTGGAGGTTCAAAATCAGGGCACCAATCAAGTCCATTATATGAAAAAAAATCCTGAAATGTTTTCCTCAAAAACCATAATTTCTTTTACGACTGAAGACAGAAAGACATGAACATCTTGGATGACAAGGGGGTGAGTAAATAACTTGTGAATTGTTGTTCTGGAAGTGGAGCTCTCCTTTAAGCAGTGTAAACTGATTACCGAACTAATGACTCTTATGAGTCGATTCTTTTTAGATGAATCAAAAAATACAGCTCGAAAAGTGCAGTCAGATCCTAAACAAATGAGTCTGTTTAAACATGCAGATTTTTGCATTATTTGCTACTGACTGCATGTTCGTATGTCAACATAAAATAAAATAAATAAAAATAATAAAAATACAATAATACATGATAAAATTAAAATGAAAACTGAAAATAGGTAAATTCAAAATATTAAATATTTAATAATTTTTAAATAATACTAAACTAGGGTACACAATTAAAACTGTAATTATTTTAACAATAACGAGTAGTTGAAATGCATTTAATATTAAAATTATCTTATTTATCATTTGGCAATAATTGTTTAAGTTTATTAGTATTATAATATTAATTAAATAATACTAAAATAACACTAGTGTAAACAATAAAAAATGTAATTATTTTAACAATAAAAAATATTTTAAATTCATGTCATTTTAAAATAATCAAATCATTTTTTGAACAATTTTCCAGTTCATTAATAAAATAAATGATTACGTTTTTAATTTAGTATGTTGATATATTGTTTTATGCATCTCGAAAGATTATGAAAAGTCATTGAAAAATAGTGTAATAAATCTAAAACTCTTATGAAAACCTGTTTGTTAACGGAAATAAACTCAATTTAAAGTACTAAAATTAGTAAAACTATAACTTGAATAAATATAAATTTAAACTAAATATAAACATTGAATAAAATAATAAAAATACAAAAGTACATGAAATAATTAATATGAAAAATGAAAATATAAAAAAGAAGTAAATTCAAAATATTAAATAGTTTATATAATAGTATAATATATAAATATAATGCTAAAATGGCACTAGTCTAAACCATAAAAATGTTAATTATTTTAACAATAAAAATAATAATAAAAGTTTATAGGTAATACTAAATTAGCAATATAATATATTTTAAATGCATTTAATATTAAAATGATCATATCATTTGGCAATAATTTTCCATTTCATTCTTTCTCAAAGACTCAAAAAAAATCATTAATGGATTAATGTAATAAATTGTAATGTCAATTTAAAATAAGAGCTGCATGGTATGCAGTGACACTCAAATACGAAGTAGACGGTATGTTAGATTGTGTAACGTTTTGAATTAATAATTATTTATTATTCAAAATAGCCCCGGAATATGAACTCATATCCTGTTGCTCATATTCATTGCAGTCCAAAATAATTTTGCATGCTTAAAGTCTAGTGTGACCACCCACTCAACCCCCTGATTGTCCACACTGACTAGACAGAAAATAGTAAGTTTTAAAGTTCACCCTTACGTCTGCTTAGTGACAACAGAGCTACTAATCGTAGCTTGTAAATTTGACAGAAGTTTCCAGAAATATAACTTGTTTGTGCTCACGATGATCCCTGTGGCCCGGTCTCACGGCGCATGTTTGTTTCTTTTCTTGCAGTCCTGTCGGGTGGGCAGCACAGTCCTCTGAGGCGCTCGGTGTCTCTGACCCCTCCGATGAGCGGCGGATCTAACCAGCCTCTGGGACACGGATGGCTCTCCCAGGAGGACCTGCGTCCCCGCGGCCCGGCCCCGGATCACGCCCCCATCTCTCCTCAGAGCAGCGTGGCATCCTCGGGCAGCGGAGGCAGCGAGCACCTGGAGGAACACGCCGCTGTCCGAAGTACATTCCATGAGGAGGGCAGCGGGATGAGGGGTGAGAGACAGACTTGTCAGAGTCCTCCAAACAGGAAATTATTTTTACGACATTTAAATAACACATATTTGGTCTAATTAATTAATAATTCGTCTAATTAGCCATGACAAGCCCAAACTTTTAAAGACTAGGTCACTCACAGGAAATCGTATCCTGCATTGCTTTTCATCTGAAACAATGTGCTGTCACTCTCAGATGTGCCGGGTTGGCTGAAGAGTCTCCGTCTCCACAAGTACGCTGGGCTTTTCTCCACCATGACCTATGATGAGATGATGTCACTGACGGAGCAGCAGTTGGAAGCTCAGGTTGGTGTTTTGACCCTGCATGTATTTCATGTGGTGCATAAATGACTTTGTTACTCAATACTTTGTCTTGTATTCCAGTGTAAGTAATTAAACATATACATTTATTTAAAGGGGTCATCGGATGCAAAGTTCGCTTTTTCATGTTGTTCGAACATTAATGTGTGTTGGCAGTGTATGTACAAATCTACCCTATAATGATAAAAATCCATGCAGTGGTTTTTAATTAATCTGTAAAAATAATATCCCCTTTTCCAAATCGAGCCATTCTCAGATGTCTGTCGGTGTGGCGTCACACTGACAGAGGCCGCTCCCACGATAGTTGATTGACATGAGTGTCTTACATCAGATCAGCTGTAACAGCCCGACCTCCATTGTTTCAATGCCAGAGCAGGGATGTAAGTTAGACAAGAATATCTCTGATTGAGCAATTGTTGTGTTGCCGGATGTAATAATGAACATAGTGGTCGTCATTTACTCCCGACATCTGATCTGCTGAAGATGCAGTGGATTTTGTATGTTTGTGAAGGGAATGCGGCTCCCGATCTACATATATCCGTGTATGTTCGCGCAAATCATACATGATCCAGCTTCACTTACAGCAGAAGTGAGTATAAGGGTTTTTTTATGAATCTTTGTGATCGCCTTTCCTTATAACGTGGTAGTTAGGAAGTTTAGCGACTAAATGTGGCTAAATGCGGCTAAAGTAAACAGGCTCGTCACTCCACAGAGAGAAGAGAGGGCCGGGCGAGCAGAGCTCATTTGCATTTAAAGGAACAACCCCTTAGAATGAGATGATTTTTGCAGAGCTGATTTTGACAAGGTAAAAAGGGTGTTGTTTTACAAAACCATTGAGAATTTTTAATCAAAGTATATTAGAGACTTTTCATTAAAACCCTAAAGAATCATATCAACTTGTGGAAAATGGGCATCCGATGACCCCTTTAAGAAAAATTTTCAAGATGTTTTTACCAACTGATGTACGTCTTTTATTTAGAGAAATCAATCAAAATTTTCTAAGATGTATGGTTAAAACATGAAAAAAACATTTGTACATAAAACATTCATTCCCTTTTGGATTATATTTTTTGCCGGATTTGCAAAAAGATATATTGGCCACAAATTAATAATTTATTCCCATGATTTATTCATTTGTTGCTTCAAGATTTAATGAAAACAAGTATGGAATATGAAATATTGCAGCTTTTTATCTCACAATTTTGACTTTTTTTCTCAGAATTGTGAGATAAAAACGCAGCTGTGAGTTATAAAGTCAGAATTGCGAGAAATAAAGTCAGAACTGAGAATAAACTCACAATTTCTCTCAGTTGCGAGTTTTCAGAATTGTGAGATATAAACTCGCAATTGCGAGTTATAAAGTCCAGTTCTTAGTAGAAAAAAAGACGCATGTTTACAGAATTGCGAGTTTTGCGGCTTTTTTCTTGCAGTTCTGACTTTACAACAATAGCGACTTTTATCTCTTTTTATTATCTTTTTTACTTGCAGTTGCGAGTTTATATTATGCAATTCTGACTTTCTAACTCACAATTGCAAGTTTATATTTTACAATTCTATGAAAAAAAGTCAGAATTGTGGGATAAAAATATTCAGTGGCTGAAACGGTTTCCATAAACAAGAGTACGAATTAATAAAACATAAATTATATTAATATTATTCACTATAATAAATATATTAATTTATTCACTTGTTTTAGTTAAATCATGTTCTGTTTTTTCTCTGCATGTCAAAAATACTGATCTAGAAAATTAGTTTTGCAGATCACCAGCATAAAATAATTAAAGTATGTAATATTGCCAGATAGGATCTAGCATGTACAAGATACAAACATGCACATGTGAGATTTTGAGCCAATTATATAATGCAGGGGTTGAAAATTAATTACAATGTCTTGATTTAGCTGTCTTGCTAGCTATGTTGTGCGTTTAGCTAGTTGTAGCCTACTGTATTTTCAGCACAGCTACATGTAATTTTTGGTGGTGGTGGTTGGTAACACAGAAAGCCATCACTTGTGGATTAATAGACCTTATTGGAAAAGTTAATAAGGCAATTTTATGGCAATTTGTGAGTTTTTATGTGTGAAATTTGGCTATTAGATTGGCTATTATTGTAGGGGAAAATTTTGTACATCATGTGTCTACATGCTCTAGTGAAAAATAAATATGCTAAAATGTATTTGAAATACATTAATTTCTTGCTAAATATACTACAAATATATTTACATATTTATGTACTTAATAAAAATACCCTGCAATTGTACTTTTAGTATACTAAACTGGTATACTTAAAGTCTGCTAAATTGGAACAACAGATTTTTCGCTTAAAGTAAATTTGATTGTGCTAAAGTGGAATTATTGCAAGTATACTTCACTTTCATTTAAATACTGATAATTTTCAAAGATCATACAATCCTCATCAATAGTGACATTAAAACACATTTTAGGCTTAACATTAAAAAATAATGCAGTGGTGGCCAAAATTATTAGAACACTATATTTTCACCAGCTAAAAATGGCTTTAAGTAAGTTATTTCTTTGTTTTGCTGTTGTGTGTCAGTGGGGAAATATCACTTTACATTTCCAAGCATTCATTTTGCCACTAATTGTAATAATCCAGTGATGCACAAGGAGTCTGACAACAGCCAGTGCTCCACACAGACATCTGATCTCATCATCATCATCATCATCCCGTCTGTCTGGAATGACATGAAGAAACAGAACAAACTGAGACAGACTAATCCAGAAGAACTGTGGCATTAAGGAATGCTACAAGAAACCTACCTGCAAAGCTACAGTACTGTTGAAAGTTTTTGCCACTTGTGTTAAAATGCTGTAAAATGAGGAACCTGTCAAAAATAATATCATAGATTTTCTTTGGCAATTAACTTTTATTAACTAAATTAAATCAACATTTGGTGTGACCACTGGTATATAGTTTTTCAGGTAGCTTTGCAGGTAGGTAGGCATCTTGGAGATGTTGAAACAGTTCTTCTGGATTAGTCTGTCTCAGTTTGTTCTGTTTCTTCATGTCATTCCAGACAGACTGGACGATGACGAGATCAGATGTCTGTGTGGAGCACTGGCTGATGTCAGACTGCTTGTGCAAACAAAAATCTCACTGGATTATTACAGTTAATGTCAAAATGAATGTTTGGAAATGTAAACTGATATTTCCTACTGACACACTACAGCAAAAGATAGAAATAACTGATTTATAACCATTTTAGCTAAAAATACTAATGATCTAATAATTTTGTCCACTAAAAAAATTCAGAGAAATAATACAAATTTTCTATCAGTAGTCTTGAGCGATACATCAACTTTACTTGAAATTAAATAAATGTATTTTAAATATATGACTTTTTTGCTAGGGCACATATAGATTTGTACAAATATGTTGCAGCAGCTTTGCATAGTATGAGCATGTCAGATGTAGTTTTACATGCTGTTTTTCTCTGATATAGCAAGTCACCAAAGGAGCGCGGCACAAGATCATCATCAGTATTCAGAAGCTGAAAGACAGACAGAACGTGCTGCGCTGTTTGGAGAAGGTCAGAGCATTTCTTTTCCCATCTCAGTTTATTCCAACCCGTAGTCTTTGTTTGTGTGCACAGTCCTATTTACATTAAAGGATTAGTTCACTTTCAGAATAAAAATTTCCTGATAATTTACTTACCCCCATGTCATCCATGTCAAGAAATGAGGATTTTTGAGGAAAAAATTCCAGGATTTTTCTCCATATAAAGTGTACTTCAGTGGGGATCAACGGCTTGTAGGTCCAAATTGCAGTTTCGAAGGGCTCTACACAATCCCAGACGAGGTATAAGGGTTTATCTAGTGAAACGAAAGTATATAAACATTTATATACATTTTTAACATTTTTATTTGGACCTTTAACCTGTTGGCTCCCATTAAAGTTCACTGTATGGAGAAAAATGCCGGAATGTTTTCCTCAGAAAACCTTAATTTATTTTGGACTGAAGAAAGAAAGACATTAGCATCTTGGATGACATGAGGGTGAGTAAATTACCAGGAAATTTTTGTTTTGGAAATAAACTAATTCTTTAACTTTACATTTGCAGTCATTCATATTGTGGGTACTTTTTTACGATTTCAGCTTTGGATTTGAGCCTTCAACCTTTTTCCAGCCTTGTTCTTTAACTGCAGTGCCACACTAACTCTGAAGCCCAACGCTCTGCCATTATCGTTTTCAAATGCAATTTTTGTGTGTTAATTATTAAATATCATCTATTTAATTCAAGGACACAGTATTTGAAACAACAAGAGACAGGAAGGAGCCAGATGTCTAATTTCAGAGCAGCCTTTTCATCAAGCTTTCCATCTCGATGCATTTGTAGCATCAGAAATAAGACACCTCCTCCTGATAGCTGGATCCATTTAAAGTTTTAATGTCCTGCATGTGTCGGCCCTGTTAAGAGTCGCACCGTGCGACGGGGAAACAAACATGCTCGTATTTTTGGTAGACCTTTATTTCATCCTCACATGTCATTTTCCACCTCATTACATGTCTGAAATATCCCGACAGCCGACAGTTGCCCGTATTGAATTTATGGAAGCGTCCAAAATAATGCCGCACCGCAACCTTGAATATAACAACTACGCTCGCATCCATTCGTTTGTCATCTCTGTCTCTTTCAGGACATTTTGGAGGGAGGGAATCTACGTGCTCCTTTGCAGGAGCTGCACCAGATCATCCAGTCGCCCATTAAAGCCTGCAGCACAGAGGAGTCTTCACAGCGCCACCTGCTGAGCGCAGAGGGGAAGAGCAGCATCGCCAGTTCCCACCTGGGCGGAGGAGAGACGGAGGGCAGCTCCACGGTCATAGCCGAGGGAGACATCCCCGCTCAATTCACTCGCGTCATGGGCAAAGGTTCATACGTAGTTCTTCCCGTAATCTAACAATTATTTGAGACTTTGAGGAATGTTTAGGTCACCGCTTTCCATTTCCAAACAACTTTATCTTACAGACAGAAAAATGGGTCATAAGATGTCAGACAGAGATTATGCAATTTACTTCCCTCAGCACTTGCTGAGTTTTCCATAACTATACAAGATTAAAAGTCAGACTGAACAAATATAGTTTGGCCATTGTGTAAAGTTTTTTTTTAATTAAATATGTTACTTTAACTTTTTCTTTCTGTTTTTTTGACAGTTTGCACACAGCTCCTCGTCTCTGGGTCGGATGAGGAGAACATTAGTTCCTACCTACAGCTTATTGATAAGTGCCTAATTCATGAGGTGAGTGTTAATTTCTTAGAACATGAAAGGTTTAGGTCTTATTGTGAAAAATTAATCTGCTTTTTGTTATTCCCAATGGATACAATCAAGTCTGTCGTTATTGAATATCCTGTTTCACTGTTTCACATATCCTGTTCATGTCACATAATGAAAGTAAAATGGTTAGTGAACCAGTGTTGTTATTGTTAACCAAAACAAGGATTAAAACTAATTTTTCGGTAATTAAAGTAAAGGAACGAAAATGTTGGAACGAAAATGTTTTTATTTACAAATGTTGCCTTGGCCAACTAAAATAAGTTGAAACTAAAGCAGAAATAAAACTAAAATAAAGGTAAATAAAGGTTTAAAATAACATAAAAAATGGTAATATAAGAATAAAATTTAATTTACAGTGTTAATAAATACTGTAATGGTTTATATATGCACACTGCCGATCCAAAAAGCCTCTTGTGCTCATTAAAGTTGCAGTTATTTGATTAAAAATACAGAAAAAATAGTAATATTATGAAATATTATTGCAATTTAAAATAACAGTTTTCTATTTAAATATACTTTAAAATATAATTTATTTCTGTGATGCAAAGCTGAATTTTCCTCAGCCATTACTCCAGTCTTCATGTCACATAATCCTTCAGAAATCATTCTAATATTTTTTTGGAACCTGTGATACTTTTTCAGGATTCTTTGATGAATAAAACAGTAAAAAGAGCAGCATTTATTCAAAATAGAAACCTTTTCTAACAATATAAATCTTTACTGTCACTTTTTGTCAATTTTACACATCTTTGCTGAATAAATGTATTAATTTCTTTCAAAGAAAGAAAGAAAGAAAAAAAATTCCAAACTTTGAACGGTAGTTTATATTGTTACAGAAGATTTCTATTTTAAATGAATGCTGTTCTTTTAAACTTTATTTTCATCAAAGAATCCTGAGAAAAAGTCTCACAGGTTCCCAAAAAAAATTAAGCAGCACAACTGTTTCCAACATTTTTTTTTTTAAAGATTTATTTTTTTACACATGTAAATTCCTGGGTGTCTTTCTTTCCCATCCCTCACAGGCCTTCACAGAAACACAGAAGAAGAGGTTGTTGTCATGGAAACAGCAGGTGCAGGTGCAGTTCCGGTCAATTTCGCGGAAAACTCTCCTGGACCTCACAGGACAGAGAAGAAGGTAAAATGGATTTTGGAGGTCATGGTTAAAACCAAGACACAATTTAACATGGTTATTTAGTTTAGATTCTGTCTAGGGTCCCATGATAACATGTTGCTCTGACATTTTTTAAAGAATGCTGTCAAATCGATTAATCACGATTAATCACATCTAAAATAAAAGTTTGTGTTTACATAAAATGTGCTGTGTATATTATGTATATATAAATATGTATATATAAATATACACAAGTACATGTATGTATTTAAGAAATAAATCTATATGTAATATAAGTCATATATAGATATGAATACATATATAAATGTAAATACTTATTGAATATATACATGTACGTTTGTGTACTTATATATACATAGAAATATACACAGCACATGCACAAGTGTTATATAAACACAAACTTTTATTTTGGATGCGATTAATCGCGATTAACCCGATTTGACAGCACTAATTTAAACCCTTTGGGCCAGTACTATTGAAGTTTTAACTCTCTAATTTAGCTAAAAATACACATTCACCTTTCACCATCCAAATGATTGAGTACATATCAGCAGAAGTTATTCACCATGACAGCTGTCGTCTGATTAACAGAGCAGTGTTTCCTGGCAAAACTGGGTTTGTCGCTGAAGTTTTACAGAATGACGTCATACAGTGGGCTGAGGGCAGGCATTAGGCAAGAACAGTCTTTTTGAGGTTTACTCTGTCAGATACGTTGATTGATTTAAGGCTGAATTATTGCCATCTGTGTTTTTATTTAGTGGATAATACTTTAATGATGATCGGATACCAGACCACACAGATGTGTTTAGGACCATGAGTCACAGTTTGCCGTCACTCCCTATACTGGATTGCATCACGGGTTGAAAATAGAGCATGTGATACTCAACAAGAATCTCCTATTTCATGTCACAGTATGAGGCGTTGCAGACTTCTACATCAGTGCTTCTCAAACTTTGTAACTTTATACTGAAAACATGACTTTGTTTTCAGTTTTTTAATAGAAACTGAGGCTGTCAAAATATATATTTATACTGTATATCTGGGGTGTTTCCTTCAAAGAGGCAAAGGAGGCAGTATCTCCTTAAAATTTGTAGTACAAAAATAAAACTATGCCAGTACTACAAAACAACATTAAAAAGCATGTAAATCACTTGTTTTACTAAAGATGGATTGTCCAACATCGACACCAGCATGTAAAGTTGACTTTTAATGGACTGCCTAAAACCCTAAAGCGTGCGTTGTTTGGTGGGGGGTAATTGAGAATGAATGGAAGAAAGTCACATGAGAGAAGGCAATGCCTCCATCACGATATGATTGGATGCGACTGGTTCGTGCGATAAATCCCGCCTCTTGTGTTTGTGCGCATTCCACATTCACAAATCAGTCTGAATGAGCAATATAGTGGTTTTAATGGGAAGACTCATTTTAAAAAGTACATAAACAACCCACAATTGGATATAACTACTTTGTTACGACTTAAAATGGCATGAAAACATGATATATGGGAGTTTTTACTGAGTTATCAGCTTGGTGAAATTTAAAGTAAATCTCCGTGTCTGTGCCCAATATTTACTGAGCTGGTGATCTGAAAAATTCAAAAATATTTATTAATTACTATTAAAAAGAATAGCGGAATGCAAGTTCACAAATGAAAACTATTGTTTAAATTGTTACTACCTTGAGTTATTATTTTGGAATAAATGTAGAATGCTTAAAAACACTAACTTGATGAGATTCATGCTTGGCTTATATTGATTACATTGTTCATGTAAAAAATATAAAGTAAAATTGTTTATTTTTTCTGATAGTCTAAGTAATGTTTATTTAACGAAGTAAAATGTGACTGGGACATGAATTTACATTTGAAATAAAAAGAAAAAAACTTTGAGGACTTTGCCTCCTCATTTTAAAACACCACCAAACACCACTGAGACTGAAAAAATAATACATTGGTTTAAACAAAAACACTGCATATGGTATTTTAAAGTGTTCTAATATTATGTTGGAATTCCCTACAACAGTTTTAAATGCATGGTCAGAAAACATTGTCATTTTCTCAGAATATACATTTCTTATTAGAATCATTTTGCAATGATTTCAAAACAGTTTGTTCAAAGCAGTTCTGAGCTTAAGGCCTGTAAACCCCTCCCTCCCATGAGCCTACTCTGCTCTGATTGGTCAGCTGGCCAAGTCTGTTGTGATTGATCCGTATACAATGTGTGTTGAAACAAAACACTTCACAAAACAATAATGGTGGATACGTTAGCTGAGTGCTAACATGACTAAGTGATGAAACAATACAGTTGTTGTAAACCAAAATATGTCTACATTCTTTTTTATTAAATGAAGATTAATTAGAGCAACGACAGTCTACATTAATTGACAAATTCTTAGAAAATAGTGGGTTCACAGCGAATTATCAAAACTATTTTAGCAAGACAGTAATATCGTTGTTTACCTGAAAACCTAAAGCTGCACTTGGTGTACATCACATATTAGCTAGGGCTGTCAAACGATTAATCACAATTGATCGCATACAAAATAATAGTTTGAGTGTGTGCTGTGTGTAATTACTATGTATATATAAATACAAACACATGTATATATTTAAGAAATTTTTACAAGTATATGTATTGAGTATAATTTTTATATAATTAAATTATATATAAATAAACAATTTTGTTCATAAATAACATTTTTCTTAAATATATACATTAATTTGTGTGTATTTATATATACATAATAATTACACAGTACACACATATATTAGGCAAACTCAAACTTTTATTTTGTATGTGATTAATCGTTTGACAGCACTAATATTAGCTCAAAAAACTTGATATTTTGAGCACTCAGTTGAAAATGTACACATAACGTATTAATCATACTTACAGGTTGTGGTTCAGAGATGCTTGTTGGCCCAAATAAAGAATGTACAGACTTATCTTTTGTGGACAAGCGTTTAGCGAATCCCGCATTAAAGTGTTTGTGAGCAGGTCAGAGAGTTCATATTTTGCGGTGATACAGGCGGGGATGTGTTACCCAGTGATGTAGATCGGTAACAGGCAGAAGATTCAAAAATATAACGACTCATTAAGAATCGACACTTTCTTTTAAAAGACACTATCTTTATTTACCATGCACTTTTTTATTAACAACTTTGCAGACTGTTTACATTGAAGGATAGCTATGTAACAAACTGCAAAAAAGACATGTTTCGAAAACCCGTATGACCTGCTCTTTACAACTTTTAAAGTAGCTTTCCCTTTCTGTAATATCGTCTGAGTGGTATTTTACATCACTGTCTGTATGTTTAATTTCAGCAGTCGTTACGGTCAGTCCAACTCCCTTCCAACCACGGGCTGCGTAGGCAGCGGCGTTCCAACCCGCAGGAACCTGCGCCAGTATCAGATGCGGAGTTTGCCTGGTGTAAGACCCATCCTTTTGGGTACCACCGGCCTGTTCGGACCAACCCCCCGAAGCGGCAGCAGCACCCCTACCGGCCTGAAGCAGGGAAGACAGGTTTGTCATTTCACAAACTTGCCCTAGTGCCCTCACGGTGGCTTTCGACAACACCGAACCTGAAGCGTAAATGACTCCATTACCACTTCAAACTAAAGGGAGCTCTAGTTTTTGAAGTGGATGGAGCTGGAGGCAATTTACAGCATTCCAGAAATCCTACATCACTGCTGAATGGAACAACTGAGGATCGGGTTTTGGAAGCGTAGTGATAACCTGGCATTCTTGCGTGTCTGCTCAAACATTTTTCTAGGCACGCTTACAATGGGAGGAAGTTCCAACTGCCTGCCTGGTTCAGAGTCTGTGGATGGTGGGGTTAGTGCGCGAAACAGCCGATGAGTCATATGTGGGGAGAAGTGCGACTGGAGGGAGAGAGAGAGAGAGAGAGAGAGAGAGAGAGAGAGGGAGGGGAGAAAAGAAGAGGAGAGAAAGAAAGAGAGAGTGAGAGAGAGGGAGCTAGTCAGAGGCAGTGAGAACAGTGCACAGGCATTTCCTGTTTTTCCCTGCTCCTCTGTACGGGAGGGCCAGGAAAGGGGGAGAGGGAGTCAAATGAAGGGAGTGAAAGAGTGAATGAAAATCGGTTATGCAGGTTAGAAGAACTTATTCATCAGATCATCAGATCACTACAAGAGTGGATGAAACTTACAAAATGATCAGTTACATGTCCAGGTGATACATCACCCTAAAATCCATAAGGTGTATGAAATCCGTTTTATGTTTTCCCAAATTCGTTTTTTTTCTCCAAATTCGGTATTTTCCCCTTTAATGGTTAAATACATTTTTATTCATCAAAAAGCATGTCTAATTAATTGAAATCATAAAACTTACAATATTAAACAGCAATTTATTAAAAAACAAAAAATTAATTTTAAGGCCCTATGAAATGTTTTCCATTAATTTTCTAAAATGGATTAATTAAATATTAATAATAAAAAAAATCTCTACTTAATTTTATTGGAAATATTATTATTATTATTATTATATATTTTTTCGAAAATGCAAAAATGTTAATAAATAAATACTTTTTTTGTTTTTAATATGCAAAAGATTGAACATTTTAATCAAAAATTATTTTAAAATGTAAATAAATATATATACATTAATCTTTTTCAGGCAGACATCTACAATTATGTGGTTGTTGTTGCATTTTTTAACAGATGTAATACTCTTTTACCAAAGCAAGCAAAATGTTATTTAATAAATAAATACATTTTATTTATTTATTGCTTAATTAAACATTCTTTAGCAAAAACAAGTTAAATGTTAATAAATAGATAAACAAAAATATATAAATCTATTTCTTTATTTATTGATTGATTGATTGATTTACATTTATTTATTTATTGCTTAATTAAACATTCCTTACCAAAAACGAGCAAAATGTTAAAAAATTAAATATATATATATTTATTTATTTGTTTTTGATATAGAACAGAATTATTTTAAAAAAAAATTAAATAAACATTTTTTTTAACAAAAACAAGCAAAAATGTTAATAAATGCTTTTTTTTTATGGAATGTAAAATGTTGAACCAGATTAAAGTAATTTCAGGTAAATATGCTTAACTGTCACAATGCCAAAAAAAACATAAAATAAAACTATATTAAAATAAAATAAATTATACAATATTTTATTATGGTGAAATGTGACAAGGACATGTTTTTGTTAGATTCATATACATATGTTTTATACAAGAAAAGTCACATTTCTCACTGAATAAATGGGAAAGGATGTTTTTATTTTATGTTTAGAACAATAAAAGGCTTTATAATGAGGTGATAATTAGGTTTTTCATGTATTAATATCCATTAGTTTAATGAACTCGCTTATTTACCAAGTCTATTATATAAGTCCCAATATTCACATGAGCACAGATTGTAGTATGATGTGATTGTAATTTGGCTGGCATGTGTGTTTTTGTATTAGGGTTTGTGGTTTGCCAATCCAGGGGGCAGTAACAGCATGCCCAGCCGCACTCACAGCTCAGTTCAGAGGACTCGATCACTACCCGTCCACACCAATCCACACACCATGGCCATGTTCCAGCAAACAGGTAAGAGACAGAAACTTAAAACACACTGATCATGTGTAAAAGAGACAACAGTTTGAAAATGTTTCCCTCCAATAAAGGAGCTCAGAGGTAAAAATGCATGTAAATGAAAAAAAGGATTAGTTCACTTCCAGAACAAAAATTTTAAGATAATTTACTCACCCCCATTGTCATCCAAGATGTTCTTTCTTTGAATTATCTCCATATATTGGACTTAAATGGTGCCCCCAAGTTTGAACTTCGAAAAACTATCATCTCGTTTTCTTCTTCAGCTTCAAAATCGTCCTACATCACTGTGTTACCTTTTTTTGTAAAAGGCATTTGATCTTCTCTGCATGTTCACTTTGTAAACACTGGGTCGGTACTTCTTCAGCGATGTAGGACGATTTTGTAGTTGGGGAAGAAAATGAGATGGGAGTTTTTATATATACTATATATATCCATACTATATGGAGATAATTCCTGGAATGTTTTCCTCAAGAAACATAATTTCTTATTGACTGAAGAAAGAAAGACATGAACATCTTGGATGACAAAGGGGTGAGTACATTATCTGTAAATTTTTGTTCCGGAAGTGAAATACTCCATTAAACTTGTTTATTTTATTTATTTATTTTTTTTTTGTGGCTGTGCATGAAAATCAACAATCAATTTTTGAGTGTGCAACTACATTTCTGTACTAACCGCCATTGAAAAACATATTTCCCTTTTTAAACCATGTTACAGTAGTAAATATCCTCAAAAAGCTAAAAAAAAAAAAAAAAAAAAAAAACTAAAGAAAAAAATAAGAATATTTTTTTTAACTGTATTTCCTAGCCTGTTACTTAATAGCTTGTTCTTTATTATATAATATATAAATATTATATAATTATTATATAATAAATTAAAAATTATATTTATTTATATACATTTAGCATTATAAAGAACATAATAATAATAAAACTATACATATTTTTGATAGGCCTTTTTGGTCTGGATATCTTAAGTGTCCTTGTCATAAGTTTTTTTGCATTATAAAGATTCCTAATTTCATTCAGCATGCTGATATCCTGATTATAAATGTATTTATGGGGGGAAAAAAAACACTACAGAAGCATAGAATGGTTTTTGTCACATCAAATATGTGACCCTGAACTAGAAAAACCAAAAAGTCTTAAGTCGCTGGGGTATATTAGTGGCAATAGCCAAAAATGCATATGGGTCAAAATTATTGATTTTTCTTTTATGCCAGAAATCATTAGGAAATTAAGTTAAGATCATGTTCCATGAAGATATTTTGTAAATTTCCTACTGTAAATATATCAAAACTTAATTTTTGATTAGTAATATGCGTTGCTAAAAACTTCATTTTCACAACTTTAAAGGTGATTTTCTCAGTATTTAGGATTTTTTGCACCCTCAGATTCCAGATTTTCAAATAGGCCAAATATTATCCTGTCATAACAAACCATATATCGATGCGACGCTTATTTATTCAGCTTTCAGATGATGTATAAATCTCAATTTCGAAAAATTGCCCCTTATGTCTGGTTTTGTGGTCCATGGTCACATATGTGATAGTGGTCAGACAGTTTTTTTCTAACTGAAACAGTGTCACGCATTTAAAGCAAAACTTTTCCCGGCTTCTCTGTACTGCGTGCTCCACTGACACACATTCAGAGCAGACAGATGTTCCTCTCTGTCTGTGGCTCCACTCCGACAGCAGCTGAAACTCACTTCCTTTCATTCGCTCCGTTCTCATGGATCTACAGAAATACTCGACCCCTTTCGGAGAAGGAAGAGGCGCTGTGCACCAGAGTGTGTACAGTGTTTTTGTCTGCTAGGTTGCATGTCACAATGACTTTCTTTGTGCTTTTTGCCACTTTCTCTCTCCGACTCGTTTCCCTTGTGTTCTCATTGCCGCCCATCCGAACATGTTCACATTAACGCCTCGATTAATTCAACGGCAACAAAGAGGGAGCACTGTGAGAGGGAGAGTCGATGGGCCTTACAGGATTTGCTGCTTAAAAATAGCAGGTTGTCTGTTCTGTCCAGCTAGTGGTTGCCTAACTCAGCTCTTCCTTCCCACAAGGGATTTTCAAAAGGCCGTTTGCTGTTGACTCAGCTAAAGACGAACACAGCCTGAGCAATCGGAGTATGCACCACTAAAACAGAGCTAACACTGTAGGCCAGTGTACTACTGAGGGAACTATGAACATAATCGGTTCACAGACAGTTCAGTGCAATTTGCAAGCATAATAGCTCTGAATTTTGAAAATTGAGGTCGTAATTTGACACTATTAATCAATTGTAGATAGTATCATGACTTGAGAGGTTTGAAATGCATCTTTGTTTGCCTTTTTTGAGTGGGTTCATGGTCAAAATAGGATGAAGTATGCCGTTATCTTTGTGCGATTAGAATCTTTTTGGTCGTTTTGATCTACTGTATGATTAATCTGACTTGTAAAGTCTGGGCTAGTAACAGTTAAGGTTAATGGTTTAAACCTAGTAAGGCCTGTATCTATTTTGCTTCTGAGCAAAACACCAAGGGGATGCTTCATTTAAAGGAACAGTCACCAAAAAATGAAAATTTGCTAAAAGTGTACTCACTTTCAGGCCTTCCAAGATGTAGAAGTGTTTGTTTCTTCTTCTAAACAGATTTGGAGAAATTTAGCTTTGCATCACCACTGCAGTGAATGGGTGCCGTCAAAAAGTGGTCATAATGGTGGATTTGTTTTTTTACACACACGCAGCTTTTCGCTTCACAAGATGTTAACTGATGGACTGGAGTTGTGTGGATTACTTGTGGATTATATTGATGTTTTTATCAGCTGTTTGGACTCTCATTTTGATGGCACCCATTCACTGTAAAGGATCAATTGGTGAGCAAGTGATGTAATGTTACATTTCTCCAAGCCTGTTTAACTGAAAAAAAAACTAATCTACATCTTGAATGACCTGAGTGGGAGTAAAGTTTCAGCAAATTTTAATTTTTGGGTATCTGGGTATCTGATAAAAGTGTTCTTTGATGCTTTCGCATAGATCCGGGTTCAAATCTGACATGTATTGTGTACTGTTCCAATTTGCTGATTTGCTATCTGTTGTTGTCTACTGTTTCAGTCTTAAACGTGACGCAAAAACCACAATAATTATGTTTGGTATATCAAGACATTAGTCAATGTCATGCAGCCCTCACTTGACTCTTGTGTTGTCTGTTGTCATAACTTGTTAAAGTTGACTTAGTTTGTTTGTCATTTTGCAGATTTACAGGTGCCAGTGACTGAGCCTGACATCAATAACCGTTTGGAGTCTCTGTGTCTCAGCATGACTGAACACGCTCTGGGAGGTACGTGTCCACTTCTTGTTCAGTTTATAAATACTGCACTTAAAGGTACAGTTCACCCAAAAATGAAAATAACATCTCATTAAGTTCGGGGTCAGCAAGTTATGTATTTATTTTATTTTTTTTTTTTTTTTTTCTTTTAAGGAAATAATACTTTTATTCAAGAAGGATACATTAAATTGATCAAAAGTGATGGTAAAGACATTTATGTCAATTTCTATTTTAAGTGTTTTGAACTTTCTATTCATCAAAGAACCCTGGAAAAAAATGTATCATCTCATTTCCCAAAAAAATTAAGCAGCACTGTTTTGGACATTAATAATAAGAAAAAATATCTTGAGGACCAAATCAGCATATTAGAATGATTAGCATTTCAATATTTATTACAATAACAACAGTTATTTTGAAACTGTAATATTTCACAATATCACTGTTTTACTGTTATATTTTTATCAAATAAATGCAGCCTTGGCAAGCATAAGAAACTTCTTTTAAAAAATGTGACCCTGGACCACAAAACCAGTCATAAGGGTCAATTTTTTTTTTACATCAAATGAGATGTATACATCATCTGAAAGCTTGGACAGGACAATTTTTGGCCGAGATAGAACTATTCGAAAATCTGGAATCTGACGGTGCAAAAAAATCAAAATATTGAGAAAATCCCATTTAAAGTTGTCCACATGAAGTTCTAAGCAATGCATATTACTAAACAAAAATTAAGTTTTGATATATTTACGGTAGAAAATTTACAAAATATCTTCATGGAACATGATCTTTACTTAATATCCTAATGATTGTTGGCATAAAAGAAAAATTGATAATTTTGACCCATGCAACGTATTGTGGGCTATTGCTACAAATATACCCATGCAACTTATGACTAGTTTTGTGGTCCAGAGTCACAAATCATAAAAATCTTTTTTCACTATGCTATGTACAGATATTAACATGTGAAACTCTGAAAACAGAAACTACTTGTCTAATCGTAGTTATGCAGTCTTTACTATGTTATTTGAAGATATTAACATTTTGATGTCTGAATACTCAGTACTCGTCTTTTGGTACGAGCTGATGAATTCGGATGTTTTTAGTATTGCATAATGCTTGTTTACCAATCTGTGCAACAAACTCGTCTGATTTTATCCCCAATCCATGAGAACGGAATTTGAGGAAATGGTTGGGTCTATGCTGACCATGGCAGGATCATGAAATCCCACAGGACGGTTTCTGTTAGCAGTATCCCGTCTGACACTCATTCAAAAGGTCAAAAAGCCTTTTGAAGTCTTGTTTTCCTTTGAAAATCATTTTCTTCTCCACATTTTAATTTTCCTTTTTGAGGTGTTTCTTTGGTGGGAGCTTTAGAGGATGCATCAGACACAACAATCTTCAAAAAAGAAAATATTGTGACTATCAGTTTCAGACAGGAAGGAGCGTTACTTTGTATCCACACGCCGCGGGATCAATGCATTGAGCATTCCCATGTGAAGTGGAGGTTTTCTTTGCATAAAGAGTGTTTTTTTCTCTCCGGGCTGACACACAGAGGCTTTCAGTGCAGTGGGCTCGGCGCTGGACAAGCACAGCTTTGTGTTGGGGGAGTGCAGGGAGACAGACAGGAGAGAGGCAGGCAGACAGGCTGAATCAGGGAGACGGGCAGAAGCAGTGGGCAGCTCTGCGGTGAGCTCAGGAATGCCCCGCTCGCTCCACAGCGGCCAACAGAGCCCGTAGTGTTCTTGTGGCAACGTACCCCTAGACTTCCCCCCTCTCAGGACCTCCACCTCTTCTGGTCAGCAGCCTGCCTGGGAGTTTTGTGTGCCCTCATTACGCAGAATGAGACTGCTTGCTCTGTGAAACTGTACGCTCGGGAAGTCCATTTTAAATGGACCAGAAGCAAAAAAAAACTGATTAATTGAATTTTTTGAGTCACTCAGAGGCTTCCCAGAAGTCCTGTGTGTGATTTTCTAGTAAGTGATATAAGTTACACTACCATTCAGAAATTTTGGGTTAGAAATGTTGGTTTGTTTTGTTTTTGTTTTGGAAAAAATTGAACATTTTTATTCATTTAATACTTTTTTTTTCAATTACGCATTAAGTTATATAACCATATTACATTACCATTCAAAAGTTTAGGGTAAGGACATTATCAAAAAATAACACTTTTATTCAGCTGGGATAATTGCTTGACATTTTCATTTTAATATTGTAAATATTGTACAGTTACAATACTGTTCAAAGTTTTTGGCTCTTGAATGTTTTTGTTTGTTTTTTGTTTTTTTTAAGAAATTATACTTTTGCATTAAATTGATTAAAAGTGACAACTGTTTTCTATGGAAGCCTGTTTCCACCACTGACTTAAAAATTAAAAAGTTATTTGCGAGTTTACATCTCAAAATTCTGACTTTTCTCAAACTTGCATGATATAAACTCGCAATTCTGACTTTTTTTCTCAGAATTGCATGATGTAAATTCGCAATTCTGACTTATTTTTTTAGAATTGCATGATATAAAGCCACAATTCTGACTTTTTTTTCTCAAAATTGCATGATATAAAGTCATAGTTCGTACCCTTTTTTCTCAAAATTGATATAAACCCACCATTTGTTACTTGTTTCTCACAATAGCATGATATAAACTCACAATTCTGACTTTTCTGTCAGAATTGCATGACATAAACTCACAATTATGACTTATTTCTCAGAATTCTGTGATAAACTCACAATTCTGACTTTTCTGTCAGAATTGCATGACATAAACTCGCAATTATGACTTATTTCTCAGAATTCTGTGATAAACTCACAATTCTGACTTTTTTCTCAGAATTTCAATATAAACTTGGAATTCTGATTTTCCTGCAGAATTGCATGACGTAAACTCGCAATTCTGACTTTTTTCTCACAATTGTGTGATATGAACCCACAATTCTGACTTTTTTCTTAAAATTGCATGATATAAATTCACAATTCTGACCTTTTTCTCAAAATAGCGTGATAGAAATTCGCAATTCTGACTTATTTTTTTAGAATTGCATGATATAAAGCCACAATTCTGACTTTTTTCTCAAAATTGCATGATATAAATTCACAGTTCTTACCCTTTTTTTTCTCAAAATTGATATAAACCCACCATTTGTTACTTGTTTCTCACAATTGCATGCTATAAAGTCACAATTCTGACTTATTTCTCAGAATTCTGTGATAAACTCAAAATTCTGACTTTTTTTCTCACAATTGTGTGATATAAACCCACAATTCTGACTTTTTTTTCTCACAATTGTGTGATATAAACCCACAATTCTGACTTTTTTCTTAAAATTGGATGATATAAATTCGCAATTCTGACCTTTTTTCTCAAAATTGCATGATATAAACTCACAATTCTGACTTTTTTCTCAGAATTGGTGATATAAACTCACAATTCTGACTTTTCTGTCAGAATTGCATGACATAAACTCGCAATTATGACTTATTTCTCAGAATTCTGTGATAAACTCACAATTCTGACTTTTTTCTCAGAATTTCAATATAAACTTGGAATTCTGATTTTCCTGCAGAATTGCATGACGTAAACTCGCAATTCTGACTTTTTTCTCACAATTGTGTGATATGAACCCACAATTCTGACTTTTTTCTTAAAATTGCATGATATAAATTCGCAGTTCTTACCCTTTTTCTCAAAATAGCGTGATAGAAATTCGCAATTCTGACTTATTTTTTTAGAATTGCATGATATAAAGCCACAGTTCTGACTTTTTTCTCAAAATTGCATGATATAAATTCGCAGTTCTTACCCTTTTTTTTCTCAAAATTGACATAAACCCACCATTTGTTACTTGTTTCTCACAATTGCATGCTATAAAGTCACAATTCTGACTTATTTCTCAGAATTCTGTGATAAACTCAAAATTCTGACTTTTTTTCTCACAATTGTGTGATATAAACCCACAATTCTGACTTTTTTTCTCACAATTGTGTGATATAAACCCACAATTCTGACTTTTTTCTTAAAATTGGATGATATAAATTCGCAATTCTGACCTTTTTTCTCAAAATTGCATGATATAAACTCACAATTCTGACTTTTTTCTCAGAATTGCGTGATATAAACCCATAGTTCTGACTTTTTTCTCAGAATTGGTGATATAAACTCACAATTCTGACTTTTCTGTCAGAATTGCATGACGTAAACTCACAATTCTGACTTATTTCTCAGAATTGCGTGATACAAACCCACAATTCTGACTTTTTTCTCAAAATTGCATGATAGAAATTCGCAATTCTGACCTTTTTTCTCGAAATTGTGATATAAACCCGCAATTCTGACTTTTTTCTCAAAATAACATGATATAAACTTGCAATTCTGACTTTTCTCTCAGAATTGCATGACTTAAACTCACAATCTGACTTATTTCTCTAAATAGCATGATATAAACTCAAAATTCTGACTTTTTTCTCAAAATTGCATGATATAAATTTGCAATTATGACTTTTTTCTCAGAAATGCCTGCTGCAAACTCACAATTCTGACTTTTTTTAGGATTGCATGATATAAACTTGAAAATCTGACTTTTTTAAAATCAGAATTAAGAGATATAAACTCACAGCTGTGAGAAATAAAGTCCAGTTCTGCAGAGAAAAAGAACTGATAAAAGAGAATAAGACTGATATGTTTTCAGAACTGTGAGTCTATATCTTGTGATTCTGACCTTATAAATCACCGTTGTCAGTTTATATCACGTAATTCTGAGAAAAAAAAAGTTAAAATTGTCAGTTGGTATCACTCGGTTCTGAGAAAAAAAGTTAAAATTATGAGATGTAAATTTGCAATTGCGAGAAAAAAAGTTAGAATTGATATAAAAATTCGCAATTCCCTTTTTAATTTTTTTTTATTCAGTGGCAAAATGGGCTTATTAAGCACCAAATCAGTTTATTACAATGATTTCTGAAGGATCATGTGACACTGAAGACTGGAGTAATGATGCTGAAAATTCAGCTTTGATATCACAGGAATAAATTACATTGTGAAATATAGTCAAATAAAAAAACAGTTATTTTAAATAGTAAACACATTTCACAATATTACTGTTCTGACTATTTTTGATCAAATAAATCCAGCCTTGGTCAGCATTACAGACTCAACCCAAAACTTTTGACAGTGGTGTACATATGATTGAACAGAAGATGGCAAAATGTTCATTTTTGGGTGAAAGGTTCACAAAGTGATCCAGAGTTGCACTTGATTGTGTTCACAAACTCCAATGTCACTTGTTTCCATAGATGGCGTTGATCGAACCTCAACCATCTGAGAGAAGAAAAGAGGGCGCACAGGGAGACGGCATGCCTGGCAGCAGTGGGAAAGGTCATCACGAGGTCACGAGCCCCTCTGCCTATAAACTCCCCCCCTCCACCTGCTCACCTACCAATGCCAAATAGCCAATAGGAGAGGTGGGGCGTGGTCTACACAGTGCCATTCACCATTTTCTGAAAGGCTTAACACAAGCAAGTTCTGTCACCATGACTACTTCAGCGTGTTTACATTCGAGTTTGGGAGAAAATCACATCTTCAACACTTCCTTAGAAGAACGCCGCAAAGGGTCTACGTGTCGACAGGCCATTAGAGGGGGTCCGTAACGCAACGGAGACAACTCGAAGCGTTCAGGTGTCTGTCTGGGAGGTCACGAAATCCAAACCAGCCAGCAGACGAAACCAGATCAAGACGTAGTTACAGATTCGATCTCTGTGCCTCTGTGCAGATGCTAAAAATATTACGTTATAGTATGTTTACACGTAATACTGTCAAGAAAATCAGAAGTCATTTTTTTCAGGTGCGAGCGTTGTCAAAATCCGAGGACGTGTCGGTGTACAGCTTTAGGTTCCTAAATGGCTTCATAGTTTACAATTGTGTTTGTATTTACTGTTTTCTTGTTCTAGTTTTCGTTCGTGCCAGCAGGAAAGCTGATTTACAACACTACAAAGACAGTCAGAGCTACGGATGGTACTCAGAAGAAAGAGAGGGAGTGTGAGAGCAGCGATGGGAAAGGATACAGGAAGTAATGTCAGTGGAAGGGTCTGTAGAGGGAGCGAGGAATGTCAAACATGGATTCTGACGTAAGGAACAGTCGAGGGAGATCAGGAGGTCAGAGGAGTGGAGTAGAGGAGAAATGCCAGCAAATGCAAGTAGATGGAAAGGTGGAAGAGGAGCAGGTGAACACGGAGGTCAGTGGTCCAGACAGTCCAGACAGAATATGCAGAAAATATATATATATATATAATAGAAATATTTTTTGATTAAAAATATATATAATTTTTTATTTAAATATATTTTATATCTTATTTATATTTTAATATATTTAGATTAAAATATAAATAAAATTGTTAAATATATTTAAATAAAATTATATATATATATATTTTATTTAAATATATTCAATATTTTATTTATATTTTAATATATTTACATTAAAATAAACCAATAAATATATATTTAAATAAAATTATATATATATATATATATATAATTTTTATTTAAATATATTTTCAATATTTTATTTCTATTTTAATATATTTAGATTAAAATATAAATAAAAATATTAAATATATTTAAATAAAATTTATATATATATATATATATATATATATATATACTTTTTTATTTAAATATATTTTTAATATTTGATTTATATTTTAATATATTTAGATTAAAATATAAATAAAAAAATAAAAATATATTTAAGTAAAATTTATATATATATACATTAAATAAAATAAATTGAAATAAAAAATTATACGTATATATTACCTATATTTTTGTTGGAAAATTCATGGTAAAATGTGTTAAACAGACCTTTTATTTGTGTCTGAAAGCATAAACATGCTTGGGAGAATTGTACAGCTTCATGAATGATGTACTGTGGGAATCTGCGGAGATTTCCTTAAATTCCGTGATGGAAAATGTTTTACGAATATTTTTGTATGCATAAATGTTTTTTTTTAATCTGTTAATGCACAGTCGTAGATTGATTGTTTTGCGATTTTGGGAAGATTACAGTCGTCGTATGGAGGTTTTCAGCTGGTTTCTGTGTATTTGGGATATCACATGTGTGGTACAGGGAGAAATATACAGTATGTCACATAAGGAAAAAACACTAATACACCAGTTACTAGTACAGAGCGCCATCTTGTGGTGAAACTGTGCAATAGTCACCAATAAGTGAGGCTAGAGTCTTTTTTTTTTACAGTATTGTCTTAATATCAGCCAATAGTTAATCATGCCAGGTATAAAAAGTAGAACGTTTACATTAAGAGCTTTTAGTTTTGGACTCTTACAAGTGAAGATCTGATTTTCTGCATGGAAAGGGTCTGAAAGGGTTATTTTTTTGCTTTAATTGTTTTAATCCGGGACACAAAGTCCCTTTATGAGGGTGTTCAGTGATTGTTAATGTATCCTATTTAGAGTTTTACCTATAGTAACTTTGCTTTTCCTGCCCTTGGTGCTGTGAATCCTTGCTGAAACCATCAAAAGTGAATTTGCAATAACGTGCAATAGACTCTTCATCAGCAACATGGTGTGAATCATAGGGCTGAGGGGGATCCGGGGGTCTCGGAAAGAGGAACTGGACTGACAGACTCGGCCCTCTCCTCCAAATTCCCCAGTGCAGGATTGTTGTATCCCGTACGTCCTCGTGTGAAGGGATTCGCCGGCCTGCAACTTGACGCACCTACCCACACCTCAAGTGTTTTATGCTTTTTGGCTCATCCAAAGAAACCAGTCATGATTTAACGGACAGTAAGAGGCACTTTCGCATCCGCTGAGTGTCGACCGACGCGGTTCGAGCTGCCTAAATGAAAGAATGTTGACTATGCAGTGTGTTGGCTTCATAAGCGAGTTGGTGCCTCCAAACTAGTGCATGAAATGCCTTAAACGGAATGGTAGCCGGTGTTTTACAAGCATGTTAGCAAATCATGTGGCATCTAGAGGTGCATTTATGTGTGTATTAAGCCACTCATCACTGCCATTTGAAAACAATTAGCAGATTCAAATGATTATTTATTCTTTTCTATTATTGATGCAGAGGTTATTGTATTCATTAGATGTATTATTTAAGATACCTTGTGTATTAACTTTTGCTATGGCTGGTAACCATAAGTACATCTCAAATAACAACCTAGTTATTTTTTGACGTTTGTTTTCCCAATTTGCATTCTTTGTTATCTAAACAAAAAAAAACATACCTGATAGTCAAAAGACATATCAGTTTTCTTGTCGTTATGTTTTAATATTGCTGTTTTCTTTTCTTTCTTGTGAGTATCTATAAATGCTTATATTTTGCTAACTCTCCCCGGATGGTGTATTTTAAAGAAATTTGTTTTTTTATATTACCACGTTATAAACAAAGAGCCAGTCGTTTTTGTTTTGTTTTTTTGAGATTTCGCTGTTTTTCTGTTGCTGTTTTTCACCTCAGCTGTTACGGTGTTTTATGGTAGCCCGTTACTGCCACTGAATAAAAATTTAAAAAAAAAAATGTATTGTGACTTTTTAACTCACAGTTCTGACTTTTTTTTTCCCTGTCAAAATTGCATGATACAAACGTGCAATTCTGTCTTTTTTCTCAGAATTGAGATATAAACTCGCAATTGCATGTTATAAAGTCAGAATTGCGAGATATAAACTCACTATTCTAAGAACATATTAGTCTTCTTTAACCTCAAAATTATCGCAATTATATCTTACAATTCTGAGGAAAGAAATGTCAGAACTGCGAGAAAAAAGTCAGAAATGCAAGAAAGTAAGCCGCATTTGCAAGAAAAAAATCAGACTTTATTGCGCGTTTATCTCACAATTCTGAGAAAAAAGTCAGAACTACAAGATAGAAACTCGCATTTGCAAGAAAGAAAAAAAATTGCGTTTTTATCTTGCAATGCCGCCTTTTTCTTGTAATTGTGAGCTAATATTTAAAATTTTGAGAAAAAAGTCAGAATTGCAAGACTGAAACTCGCATTTGTGAGAAAAAAAAGAATTGCGATTTTATATCTTATAATTTTAAGAAAAAGTCAGAATTGCGAAAAAATAGAATTGTGGGACAGAAACTCACATTTGCGAGAAAAAAAGAATTGCAAAGTTTTTTGTCGCAATTCTGACTTTATTTCTCACAATTGCAAGTTTATACCTTACAATTCTGAGAAAAAAGTCAGAATTGGGAGCAATTCTATCTTTATTTCTCTTATTTGTGAGTTTATTATTTTTTTCTTGCATTTGCAAGGAAAAAAATTACTTTGGAAAGAATGAATTGGGAGTTTTTATCTCGCAGTTCTGACTTTACTTCTCTTAATTGCAAGTTTATATCTTACAATTTTGAGAAAAAAGTCAGAATTGTGAGAAAAAAGTCTGAATTGCGGGACATTACCATTTGCGGGGAAAAAAAGAATTGCAACTTTTTATGTTGCAATTCTGACTTTATTTCTCGCAATTGCGTGTTTTTATCTTACAATTTTAAGAAAAAAGTCAGAATTACGAGACAGAAACTCCCACTTGAGAGGAAAAAAAGAATTGCAAGTTTTTTATGTCACAATTCTGACTTTATTTCTCACAATTACGAGTTTATATCTTACAATTCTGAAAAAAAAAGTCAGAATTGGGAGTTTTTATCTCACAGTTCTGGCTTTATTTCTCTTAATTATTTCTCTTAATTGTCTCTTAATTATTTCTCTTTAGTATTTCTCTTAATTGCAAGTTTATTATTTTTTCTCGCATTTGCGATGATAAAAGTTAGAATTGCAAATAAGAAACTGAATTTGCAGAAAAATTTAATTTGGAAAGAATGAATTGGGAGTTTTTATCTCACAGTTCTGACTTTATTTCTCCTAAAAGTTTATATTTTAAAATTTTGAGAAAAAAAAAATCAGAACTGGAGATGGAAACAAGCATTTGCGAGAAAAGAAAAGAATTGCAAGTTTTTATCTGGAAATTTAGATTTTTTTCTTGCAGTTGCGAGTTTATATCTTACAATTCTGAGAAAAAAAGTCAGAATTGCAAGAAAGAAACTCAGAATTGGGAGTTTTTATTTCACAATTCTAGCTTTATTTCTCTTAATTGCAAGTTTATTATTTTTTCTCAAAAAAAAAAATTCTAAAAAAAGTTAGAATTGCAGAAAAGAAACTTGCATTTGCGAATAAAAATTGAATTTGGAATGAATTGGGAGTTTTTATCTCGCAGTTCTGACTTTAATCCTCTTAATTGCAAGTTTATATCTTACAATCTAGAAAAAATGTCAGAATTGGAGATGGAAACTCGCATTTGCAAGAAAAGAAAAGAATTGCAAGTTTTAATCTAGCAATTTTGACTTTTTCTTGCAGTTGCGAGTTTATATCTTACAATTCTGAGAAGAAAAAAAAAGTCAGAATTGCAAGAAAGACACTCAGAACTGGAAGTTCTTATCTCGCAATTCTGACTTTTTTTCTCCAAATTGGGAGATATAAACTCGCAATTAAGAGAAACAATTACGTGAAAAAAGTCAGAATTGTGAGAGAGAAACTAGCATTTGCGAGAAAAAAATTGCAAGGTTTTTTTTTAGCAAAATAAAAAGTCACAATAAAATTTTATTTTAAATTCAGTGGCGGAAACGGTCTTCCATAGTGTTTAATGCCAAATACATATGGCGTAGCGTCATTGCGTAGTTCTTTGCGAAAAATGCTGCTCGCTCGTGATTGGATAACGAAGAATGACGCGTATTCAGCTCCCACGACGATCTCGAGATTTTTTCCCTCAGTGCGAAAAAGCGTTTCACTTGTTTCTGTCCAAACGCGTTCGACTGCAAACATGCAGCAAAATGACAGATGCTGTAACAGTGTTAACATTTACATGCTACCTTGGAATTCCGGAAAAAAAAATTAAACTAGCGTTTTAGCATTGACTAAACTTTTTTCTTAACCTTACGTTGTTTTCTAAAAGTTTTAGCTTGTCGGAACTTATCTGATTGATTTTATTTTATTTTTTTTTTATTTGATGTTTCCCCTCAATTCTCAAACAAGGGTCTTGCTTTACTACGCTCTTTGATTTTATTTTTATTGTTTTTTGTGTTATTTTCAAGAGCCGATGTCCTGTATTGACTGCAGGCTGACGTACATATGCGTATATAAAAATATATATATTTTAAAAGAATCTTATGTTTATGAAACGATAAAACCAAATAAAAACCGTGGAAAAAAAAAAACAAAACGTGAAAAAAAGGTAATTTATATTAGAGATGCATGCAAGAGGCTGGGAAGTCATATCTAGAATAACAAATGGCAGTGCCTTTTTTTGTATTCAGACATTTACCCCAAATGTAAATGATTTTATATGGCTCTAAAATATAGAGATAAGCAAGACGCATTGATGGTCAAAACTTCAAATCATACAAAGTCCATACGAGCTGATTCTGACGCGTTTGCTCTGAAGGAGCGTGCTGGTAGTTCATGGGAATCTGTATGCTTTAGGTACTTCAGTGCTGTTATGAAGTTATGATTATATCTGTCTGTACAACACAGAGATGTGTATATATTTTTTGTTTGTACGTGTGCGAGTGTGACACTGTATCCAGGTGAGAAACCGGATTGTCTTTGTAATTTTTGTACATATACTTTCTTAGTTGCGTCATAACGTGGATGGCTTCGTCGGAGGCTGTTTGTCCACTTCCTGTTACCTGTGAGGCGTCACATCTCGTGTTACGTCTTCTGCTCATCCTAGCGCAGGTTTTAAACATCTTTACTGAAATAAACACAACTTTAGTCAATAAAGAGAGGGATTCTGTAATCTCATTCCCTCTGGTTCGTGGCCTTGTGAGTGTGTGTTTATTTGTGCGTTAATGGGAGATTGTACTGTTTGTTTGTGTGTCCGTAATGTTCCGCCAACTGAATGTGTTTTTGTCCGTTTTATTTGGTCTGTGTTAAATGCTTGACATCTTTGTAATAACCACAGACGAAAAGTATTAAAGAGTAACTTTTGAAAAGGACACAGCGTGTTTCATCCTTTCAATGCAGCTGTTGAATGGTGTGGAGGAGGAAGCTTTGCTCATACTGAGGGTAACTAACCACATGAGTCTGTGAGGAATTTAGTGCCTCTCTCGGTTTCAACCAATTAGAGAGCTCGAAACTGATTTTTACTGCCAAGAGGTGGGGCTTTCTGTACAAAAAGATTGATGTCAAAAAATGCTGAGTCACTCTCAGCTCACTGTTTTATGAACTCATTTATGGTGAGCTAATGAAAGTGTCACATAGATGTGCTGTGGTGTTCATGGAAAATATGGGAAAGGATTAGGAAGTGATTTCTTTAATCCAAATTGTGTGAAAGTGATATAAAAATTATTAAAAAATAGAATTTCACCATGAAAATGAACAAAAAAAATAATAATAATAATTGGACTACTTTCATGGTAGAAGAAAACATCATTTTCACCCTAAAAGAAAATAATAAGATTTAAGAATGAGTAATTTAATTTAAATTACTTAATCTATAAATATGTATAATATTAAATTACTTAATCATTTATATATATATATATATATTATATACATATATTTATATGTTAAATTGCTTAAAATATATATACATATGTGTGTGTGTGTGTGTGTGTGTGTGTGTAAAATTAAATTACACATATTTTTATATTATATTAAATTGCTGAATAATTTAAGTAATCATATGTGTATTTAATATTAAGTTAATTTATATATATAGTAATTAAATATTATATATATTTATATATATTTTTAAATTACTTAATTTATATATATATATATAACTAAATTATACACATATGTATTAATTTACTTTATATAATATTAAATTGCTGAATAATTTAAGTAATAATTTTTGTATTTAATATTAAGTTAATTTATATATATATATATATATATATATATACACACAATATTAAATAACGTATATATAGTAATTAAATATTATATATATTTATATTTATATATATATTAATATACATAGAATTAAAGTACTTTATATATACACACACACACACATATATTAAGTTACATAATACAGTATTTATTAATTTAAGTAATAATTTAAATGTGTGTGTGTATTTAATATTTCTCTGATTTCAAAGTTTCACGCAAGAAAATATAAATGAAAGTAATAAAAAATAAACCACCCTCAAACATCCTTAGGTTACATGACATAAATGGTAAATTTAAATTGTAAAACATTTATTAAAAAGACTATTTTGACTAGTTTCTCACAATAATGAAAATTAGATTTTTTTATTTAACATTACAGTATTGTAAATTTGATGTTGGGGTGAAATATAACATTTGTGTTTCCACCCTTTACTGCTTCCCATGTTTTGCATACCAACACCACTCAAGAACAACAACAACAAGGAACCCTTTATAAATAACACGACCATTCCAACATATTTTACCCAAGATTTTTATTATTTTAAGCTGAAAATGATGACAAACATCAATAGTAAAGTATTTGAAAGGCTCTCTGAGTCTTTCGTTTAAAGAAGGCCACATGAATAACACCCAGTTCTCAATATCAAGTGCTCATTTTCATAATGAATCCACTGATATGACATGATTGTGACATTGAACACCTCAATGTTTTAGAATAAAAAAAAAAGGTCACCACACAGGCAATACAACAGTATCAGTAAATCCACAGTATCCGTCAGTTGAGATTAATACAATTTTCTACAATGATCCCTATGTATATAGTCTAAAACCTTAACTCAAAAACACATCGTAGACACCCAAGAACAGGTAAACATGCATCAAAGGAAAAATACAAAATATGCTCTACAAATGTAGAATCTTAAAATATCTTTTAGTTGGATTCCATCTTATTTGAATTACAAAGATCACATTTACCACTACAGCTATGTTTTGTATTCTTCATGCTGTAAGTCAATCCCCACAATGTGCAAAATCAGATATTACGTAGACCTCGACTGTACCTTTCACCTTTGGTCTTTTTTCTAACAAATTAAAGACGACCTTCAGAGTGTAAACAACATTGATAGCCAAACAGACAGGACATTCAGAAGGCTGGAGCTGGTTATCACGTCATCACAGAACATCCAACACATCAGACTCAACAGCTCATTTCAAACATAAAATAATAGTGGTGCACAAAACATGTAAATACAGTCAATAATAAGCTCAAATGAACATTTAAAGGGACAGTGCACCAAAATGCAAATTTGGTCATTTACTCACCCTAATGTTATTTTAAATCTGCATGACTTTCTTTCTTCTGCTGAAAAATGGATGTTTTTGTTGTTACAATAAATTGTCTGATTAATAGATACTTTTTTAATAAGTAAAAAAAAAACTACTGGACTAAAGTGACTTAGGTTTACTTGATTATCCATACATTTTTTAAATTTCTTTCTTTCTCTTTTCCTTTTATATTAAGAAAAATCACATTAAAATGTGGTTATCACTATGATGTATCAGGCTTTTGAGGAACTTTTATTTATATATCTTTTTATCATCATTGTAGTGCACTAAATTATATTTTTTAAAGCTATAGGGGTTTGATCATAAAACTAACAATTTAAACATCATTTTTCAAAGATATATATGTAACTCAGGACAACAAAACCAAGTAAGGGTAATTTTTTTTAAATTGAGATATATATATATATATATATATATATATATATATATCCTTATATCATATTATATGAGCCATAAAAGCCAGATGTGTCAAATATAATACTCACAAAAAAAGTATAATTTTTTTTAAATGTTATATATATATATATATATATATATATATATATATATATATAGTATTATATTTATTTACATATTCTCTATATACACAGATACATATATATATGTATATATAAAATCCATATTTCATACAACATGAGTCATAACAGCCTGATAACAAGCTTCAATAAATGGCACCATCACAATATATATATATATATATATATATATATTCCCTATATTATACTATATGAGCCATAAAAGCCTGATATATTAAATATAACACTTAAATATAACACAAAAAAAAAGCTTTGATAAATGGCTCCATTGCAAAAATACATTTTTTTTTTTTGTATATCGTATTATTTTGTATATTGTATATCATATATTTATATTGTATTATATTTAATACACCTGGCTTTTATGGCTCATATAGTATAATATAGGGGAACTATATTTCATAATATATGACCCAGAAAATCTTGATACATCTAATGTAACTCTCAATAAAAATAAAATACAATCTTCAATAAATGGCTCCATTAAAAATATATATAGAGATTTTATCCTACTATTATTTCATGTCAGGGTTAAGGTAAACGTGGGTGAATAAATATGGACATTTTGCAATTTTGGGTGAACTATCCTTTTAAGAGCAAATGATAATTTGGGTCAGGGCACAATTATTAACTGATGCACAGGACACATTATATTAAATATTACATTTTAAGACAACACAGCCATAATATGTTTTCAGCACATAGTAAAACAACAATAAAACCGATCTGGATTTATTCACTTATAAAAAGTGCCGCTTTGTAATACTATGTTCTTTTTGGACCATAATAATACCATGATAATCTCTGAAGTACCTTGTAAATATCAAGGTGTATGAATATTGGTAATCATTTAGTGGTTATATTCAGCACATCACCAGTACTATTGTGTAGTTAAAAGAGTAAAACTGAATACTCAGAATGACACGTACCTCCCTATTCAGAAAATAAAAACACTTTGTTGCGTTTCTCAAGCAGCTCAATTGCGTTTAATAGAGCGCAAATGTGACCCAACCGGAAAGAGATGTAAACAAATTTTCGGTTGGTTTGGTGTTTGTCAGTTTAGTGAGGTCAAATTGTGCTAATTTAGGACGTCCTTCAAAACACAATGCTTCCATGTAACAGTAATAGCCACAGTCCCGTCAATAGAGGCTCCCATAGCTCTACTGACTTAACGTGCACAAAACACACAGACACATAGACACACATGATACAGAATAGACGGTGTTACCGACGTGACCATCCCAGAGGTGGGTGGGACACTATGTTACACAGCAGCAGTGCCTCGTCCGGAGGCAGAACCAGAGATGACTCCTTTGAAGCGTTTGAGAAGAGGGCTGGTCAGAGTGTTTTGGCAGTGGAGAACGAACACGGACCCTCTCAGCTCCGGATCAGGGTCAGGAACTCGTCTCGTGTCTTGGGGTCTTCACGGAAAACGCCCAGCATGGTGCTGGTCATAGTCTTGCTGTTCATCTTCTGGACACCTCGCATAACCATACACATGTGACTGGAGAAGAAATAAATCTTGAGGATTGGTCATACTTATTACATTGTAAAAAAAAAAAAAATAGATAGACACAGATAGATAGGGACTGGAGAACAGTAAAGAGAAAAAAAAATCTTGATATTTGGTCTTTCCTAGCATTACACTGTGAAAAATGAAATAAAATAATTTAACTTGTGACTGGAGAACAGTAAAGGTAATTTGGTCTTTCCCAGCATTACATTATAAAAAAATAAACTAAAACAAAAATTTCCTTGTGACTGAAGAACAGTCTTGATATTTGGTCTTTCCTAGCACTAGACTGTGAAAAAATAAAATAATAAAATAATAAAATAAAATAAAATACAATTTAACTTGTGACAGGAGAACAGTAAAAGAAAGAAATAATTCTTGAAATTTGGTCTTTCATAGCATTACACTGTAAATAATAAAATAAAATAATACAAAATAAAAAAAGAAAGAAATCTTGATATTTGGTCTTCCTTAGCATTACATTGTAAATAAAATAAAATAAAATAATACAACAAAAAAATAAATAAATAAATACAATCAAATAAAATAAAATATAATTTAACTTGTGACTGGAGAACAGTGAAGGTAAGAAATAATTCTTGAAATTTGGTTATTATTAAATTTGGCTATCTTTGATAGCATTACACTGTAAATAATAAAATAAAATAAAATAAAATAAAATAAAATAATGAAATAAAAAAACAAATCTTGATATTTGGTCTTTCTTAGCATTACACTGTAAATAAAATAAAATAATACAACAACAACAAAAAAAAATTAATAAATAAAATAAAATATAATTTTACTTGTGCCTGGAGAACAGTAAACAGAAGAAAAAAATCTTGATATTTGGTCTTTCATAGCACTACACTGTGAAAAAATAAAATAAAATAAAATAAAATAATAAAATAAAATTTAACTTGTGACTGGAGAACAGTAAAAGTAAGAAATAATTCTTGAAATTTGGTCTTTCATAGCATTACACTGTAAATAATAAAATAAAATTAAATAAAATAATAATAAAAAAATTTAAATAAAATATAATTTAACTTGTGATTGGAGAATAGTAAAGGTAAGAAATAATTCTTGAAATTTGATCTTTCATAGCATTACACTGTAAATAATAAAATAAAATAATAAAAAAAGAAATAAATCTTGATATTTGGTCTTTCTTAGCATTACATTGTAAATAAAATAAAAAAATACAAATATTTAAAAAAAATAAAAAAATAAAATAAATAAATAAATAAATCAAATTTAACTTGTGATTGCAGAACAACAAATAGAAGAAATAAATCTTGATATCTGGTCATTGTCAGCATTACATTGTAAATAAAACGTTGAACTTGAATTTTTACATTACATACGTTGCTTCAATGACCACCCCGACACCAGCAGGCTTTAACGCTTCAGTGATGGCGACTGCAATCTGTTTGGTTAGACGCTCCTGAACTGAAATAAGACAAGCAACAAGACAAGTTTTCAAGTTTTTAGTGAAACAAACAAGGATTTTCAAGGAATATAAATATTATTACATGCAACTGTTTCTTTGAAAGAGAAAAAAAGACCATTACCTTGCAATCTCCTGCTGTATATCTCAACAATCCTGCCGCAAAACAAAAAGCATATTTAATAATTAAGCTACATTTCTACACAATATACTTTCATGATAAAGACTTTGTTGCTCAGGGATTTTATTTGTTATGATAATGACACAAAACCTTGGCCGACTGTATATTTAGTAAAAACGAACACATTTTATTCAAAAACACTAAATGCAAACTAACAATGAGCACAATTTCAGTTGAGACACTTGCTAACTGAAAATATTTCATTTAAGTTCTTAATTAATAATATGTGTATTTGTGGAAAATGTATAAATATAATTTTTTTTCCACTTTACTCATGAAAATAGATCAAATGCAATAAATCCCTTTCACTGTTGGGATATAATATCAAACATAACTTATTATCAAACTGTGTTTCATGACTGATCATTTGTACTGACTGCTGTTGTCATGTGTTCATTAGTGGAGTGCAGTGTTACGGTTGGTACATAGTGAAATGGCTAAGCCACAGGTATTGGGGTCAGATTGGATCAAGCTTCTCTTTGTCACTCTCACATTGTGTCTAATCCTCTTACAGACACTTACACTCTCTCTGCTTTAAACAAACACACACACAGAGGCGTGTGCACCTTGATTTCACAGACAAACAACACCCCTGAGGGGAAGAAAGTCATTAATGCCCTTTACTCAAGCAAATGCTACTGAAAAAAAAGCTGCCTTGTGGCAGGATAAATTTGCACGCCCATAAAGGAATCCATTAAAATTCAATACACCACTAGGAAAACAGAAATTCACCTGCAATGCTCCCAAAAGCATTTGGACACTTAAGCCATACTCATTGAGGATAGACTACATCATATGACAAAATCTAAAACATATTTTAAAGAAGGAAAGCATACTCTTCCAGTAAAACATTTCACTAAATGTTATATATATTTTTTAAATCATGTTGATCCCATATACAAATTTTAACCGGAAAAAAAATTAAACTAAAACTAAAAACTAAATTAAAGGGGTCATCGGATGCCCATTTTCCACAAGTTGATATGATTCTTTAGGGTCTTCATAAAAAGTCTAAGCTCTGCGAAAATCATCCTGTTCTGGTCGAGGCTGTTTTAAATGTTAATGAGCTCTGCTCTGCTCGCCCCGCCCCTCTTTTCTCTCTGTGGAGTGACGAGCCTGTTTATTTTAGCCGCATTTAGCCGCTAAACTTGCTAACTAGCACGTTATTAGGAAAGCTGATTGCAGAGATTCATAAAAAAAAAACAAAAAACCTTGTACTCACTTCTGCCGTAAGTGAAGCTGGATCACGAACGATTCGCACAAACATAGACGCATTTATGTAGATCGGGAGGCGCATTCCCTTCACAAACAAACTTAATCCACTGCACCTTCAGCGGCTCAGGTGTCAGGAGTAAATGACGACCACTATGTTCATTATTACAAACAGCAACACAACACCTCAATCACTCAATCGGAGATATTCTTGTCTAACTTACATCCCTGCTCCAGCATCAAACAATGGAGGTCGGACTGTTACAGCTGATCTGAGGTAAGACGCTCATGTCAATCAACTATCGTGTGAGCGGCCTCTGTCGGTGTTACGCCACACAGACAGGCATCTGAGAATGGCTCAATTTGAAAAAGGGAATATTATTTTTACAGATTAATTAAAAACCACTGCATGAATTTTCATCATTATAGGATAGATTTGTACATACACTGCCAACACACATTAATGTTCAAACAACATGTAAAACTGAACTTAGCATCCAATGACCCCTTTAAGGGAATGCAGATATAGGTAGATGATGTGGTTTGGTGTGCACATTAAGATGATTTTAAAACAGACACACCCAATAACAGTTTATGACAGTCATGTGACCTGGTGATTGGTTATGTTGTATTTCAATTTGACGATCTTGCATTTGTTTAACATTAACTAATGCAAACATGTCTATATTGAATGTGATGTAGGACTGGTGGAAGTGTCCAAATACTTTTTGCGGCTAGTGTTTGCTTCTTCATATTTGTTTACATTGTACATACCTTGCTAATTTACTCAGACCAAGAACCCTCTTGTTTGGAAGGTAACCTATATGCACCTGTGAAAAAAACACAACACATTAATACAAAGACAAAGCAACAAAACAGGATTTGTATGCACAATTTTACAACTAGTAACATGTAATAAAAGCAGTGCACTTTCACGCCTCATTAAAAGTACAAAAACAATGTCCAAATCATGCAACGTGACTGTCATAATCATAACATGTTTGATATTAACTTGCAAAACTGCGGAAAAAAGGCTTTCTGTGTGAGCTCTCTGAGAGCCACAGACTGCTTGACAGAGAGCAAAACAAAAAAGTGAAAATACATCTGTGCTAAACTTACAATTAGCCTCCAACTCACACATTTGTGAGTAAAATCTGTTAGACATCATTTCGTCGCCCAGAGTGAAGATTCAGTCGCATATGTGGGTGATTTACTCGCATTATAGAGGGCTGTAAAACGGATGTTCATGCAAAACCAGACTAAGCATATTTACACCATCTGAATTGTTTGCTTTTCTCTATATAGTGCACTATGTGCCATTCACTGTACAGAAAATACTAATTCTGTGAACAAGTGACCAGTTTCAGCCGCAGCTTCAGCGTCTATTATTTATAGTGTAGGGGGCGGGACTCTTTGGATTCTATAAGGCATTTGATTGGATAGAAAGTGTGATGAGAAGCTGAAGTGCAGGGTGATGTCATCAAAACCGTTGATTCATACTGGCAGAAGTCAATTGTTTTAAAACCTTAAGGCTAACATATTCATACTAAAAAAAAGCAAAAAAAACTTCCATTTTGATTTCATGAGGACTGTAATTCACATAGTGAAGACTTTTATTTTTACATTTATTTATTCAATTTCAGTAAGCTATTAGCTGAGTACTATACTGTTAAGTAAATAGACTTTAATAGATTTCTAGATTTCTATCGTTTTTGTCCTTTTGTTTGCAATTTTCTTCTTTGGTTTTATTACATTACTGACTGTTTACATTTCTTCAATAATAGAATGAGGATTTATTTTGTTTATTTAAATTAGCCTAGTATTAATTTCTCCTGTGGTACTGTAATAGGTATCAAGATATGCAAGCTATCAAAAATGTCCAGCAAAATACAATATATGTTACTAAATAACTAAGATTTTGGTCATATTGCCCTCTCCTAATCGTGTTACATAACCATGACTATAATATTAACCAAAATAATCATAACTAAGATTTTTGCCGAAATCAAGCAGCCCATGGCACAGCACCAAACAAGAAGTTAAGGTTGCAGAGAGCCATATCTGTGCATATGCTCGGAAATGACTGCACATCTGACAGCCTCCAACCTAACCTCCTCTCTGCCGTCCAACTCAAATGTCAGCAACAATTTGATGAAACAGCCCAGAGAAAGGGCAGCATCAACAGACATGCGAGGATTTTCTTTTTTCCCTCTTCTGCTCTGTGTTCTGATGCGATAATCCTGCATGTCACTGAACCCTCTTGGCCTTCTTTCAGGGCCGTCAAACTCCACTCGACATCCTTCAAAAGCATCAATCGAGCTTTACTGACAACTACAGAGCACCTGGGAAATGAGCAAAGCGCTTGTTGCAGCTTAATCCATTTTAGACCAACAGGTAAGACATGTGGCGGCTGTATGGTAGATATGTTTAAAAGAAAGCGCACCTGTTCGGCTCAGTGTTCGTGATGGACACTACAAGTGCTGTGCGGACAATCACGGAGACGGTGGACGCTGAAGCGCAAACAAGAGGGCCAAAAATGAAAGGGAACGGGTGTACGCCTCTTTGAAAGAAATTGGTGAGTCATTATCTTGTTGCAGATGCGGCGAGTGGCGAGGTAAATAGATGAGAAGGGATAAGGGGCCGCGCCGATGACGACAGGGAGCTATCAGCGGGGGATGCAGCGGAAACGACGGCCCTCCAACCGCATCTGACAAACAAAATTGCAAGTGGCGGAAAAAAAACATTCAGTGCGCTTGATCAATGGCTCAGTCTATCATCAGCAGCCATTTATGCCGTGACAGGATCGGCGGTGTCGCTTTTGTCTTAAATGGCAGACACCTGCAGTGCTATGAGCTGGAGGGAGGTACTAAATGTCAAACCTGGAGGATTAAGAGTGGGCATTGTTTTGGAGTGGATCACGGACCCGATATTCCAGCTTTGTCCTTGTTTCCTTCTAGATTTAATTATGGCTAATTAACTTGGTTATTGACAGATTACCCATAAACTTATATTTTTTTCTCAGGTGCATCAGAAAACAGGAAGCTGTTGTTATGTAAGTGAGTCTTACAAAAAAGAAAAGTACAGGGCATATTTCACCCCACAATCAATTACATGTTTACTTTAAAAAAAAAAGAAAGAAAATAAAGCCATCATGATAATTAAGCACATTTGCCACCAAATTCTCTTTATTGTAATTTATTAATTCAAATCACCCTGATTATAGTCAACATACATAAAAACACTACTTATTTGAGCAATAAAAATAAAATGTAAAAATATAAATTTTAATAATATTGCATGTAATGCAGATTTTTTGCATTACAATAGGTTTCATAAAAATAATGTACAATATAAAAAAAATATACAGTCCCAAATATAGGCTTTATATGTCTTCAGAATAATTTATTTCATTCTAGAATTTTTTTTATGCATATTGTATTTTGCGTATTGATTTGGGGGTGAAATAATAAAGAAGTAATAAATAAATAAATATATAATAAATAAATAAATAAATAAATAAGAAGAAGAAATAATACATGCATGTAAAAATAAAAACAACTTAAACATAAAATAATTAATTATATACATACATTATTACTTATTACAATTATTAATTACTTAAAAATATTCTAAATTATATATATATATATATATATATATATATATATATATAATAAAATTACATTTTAAGCTTGAATAAAATGAATAACCTTACATAAGAAAAAAAAATTATAGAAAAGACATTATTAAACCCTTATACAATACGGTAATGGTGTGACTATAAAAATATAACTAATAAAATAAGAAATAACAATTCATGCATTTAAAAAAATAATTACATTTTTATTTACTTTTTTAATTATATAATTTTTTTAATTAAATATACACGCACACATATATATATATATATATTTACATGATATTGGTGCGACAAATTAATTTTAATTATAAATGAAAAATATAACTAAAAAAATAAAAAGTAATAATACATGCATTTAAAAAATAATTTTAATTTAATTTTTATTTATTTAACAATATTTTTAATTAAATATTTTATTATATATATATATATATATATATATATATATATACACACACACACAGATATATACACACACACACACACATATTTTAAGCTTGAATAAAATGTTAATGTTAATGTTAAACAAAGTTACACAATTTTTAAAACTACATATAGAGTATGTAAATAAAGGTACATAAAGGTTTGTCTTTTAAATATGGTCATTTAAACTTCACTGCAAGGGCGACATATGAATATTGCTGTTAATGAGTATAAAAAGATTAGTCTTACCCGGCCAAAAATGGGAACTAAATGGTGTTCACACATGGAAAACATGTCAATATCCTTCACGATCACCATCTCATCATGGTCTTCATCAAAGATTGCATCATTCAGGACATCTGCAAGGAGGTACAACAACAAATCAAGAAGATCAGACTGGTCACTGTCAGGTGAGTGATATGACACCTGATGACATCATGAAATCATTAAATTTCAACCCATAAGTTCTTCCTGTTGTGGCCCTGTGTCATTTCTCTTAGCTCATATCATTGTTCAAACATATTCTGTTTTATCTAGTTGAAATGCACTGTCTTTTCTTGTGGGGCTTTTTAATTTCCTGGCCGCCTATCTCTGGGAAGGTTTCCGTGGAAACATGGCAAACTGATGGCGGGGCTTCAGGGTTTTGTTGAGATGTGACTCTCATATGTGTTGTTGCCACTTTTGTGTAGTCACTGTTTGAGGGCAGAAAGCAATCAATTTACAGGCTGTTTTTATGTCTACGATCACTTCAGCAACAGGTGCATTCAACAGGTATCACAACACTAAATCCTAACTCATTTTTTTTTTTTTTTACATTTTCTGAAAAAACCAAGCAGTGTTTGGCCAAGCAAAACTCCTCATCATGATGGCAGGGTGTTGCTAAGGTGTTAAAGGTCTCAAAACATCTAGGATTTTTTTGCTCACTAGATACAGCCCTGTCACGATTATTAATTCTGCACAGATAATTATTGTCCTATTAATAATTCAGATTTAATGATCTTTCTCTGTTTGCTCATATTATAATAAATAAATGCAAAAAAATAACAGCAAATAAAATAAAAAGTAATAATACATGCATTTAAAAATAAATATTTAACTATTCATTTATTTATGTAAAACTATTAAATTAAAAATATCGTAAAAATTAAATATTTTATTTTAATAAATTAATAATAAAATAACATTTTAAATTTGAATAAAATGAATAAACTTTAATTTTTTTAAATTGTACAAAATATGAAAATTAAAAAAAAATTAA